>NC_133327.1:318788464-319016113 GCF_042186555.1 Aquarana catesbeiana | reverse complement strand
CTACATTTATTTTTTGGCAACCATGGATGCTGCGTCCTCCGGACTAAAGAGGGGAAGGACTTTCCAGCTTGTTATCAGCACTCCGTTCAAAATACTGTGTCTTGATTGTATGGAGGGTGCATTCATGCGTATGGAATGGGCAGCTTTCACATCTGGAAAGGCACCATCAATGCTGAAAGATATATCCAGGTTTTATAGCAGCATATTTTCCTACCCACTAGATGTCTTTTTCAGGGAACGCCTTCCTTATTTCAGCACAATGCTAAACCACATACTGCATCTTTGACAACAGCATGGCTTTGTAGTATAAGACCCCTTTCACACTGAGGCGCTTTTCAGGCGCTTTTAATGCTAAAAAAAAAGTGCCTGAAAAGCTCACAAAAACCTATTTCCATTAAAATAATTGAATGCTTTCACACTGGGGCAGTGCGGTGAAAAAATGCCCCTCTCCATTGAAATGAATGGAAAGCTCTTCAAAAGCACCTGAAAAGCTCTTCAACAGCGCTCAGTGTTTTGCTGGCAGTTTAGAAGCGCCTCAGTGTGAAAGGGGCCTAAGAGTCCGGGTGCTTAACTGGCCTGCCTGCAGTCCAGACCTTTCACCAATTGAAAATATTTGGTGCATCTTGAAATGAAAAATGTGACAGACAACTGAGGACTGTTGAGCAGTTAGAATCCTATATCAGGCAAGAATGGGACAACATTCTTCTCCCAAAAACTCCAGCAACTGGTCTCCTTGGATTCTAGATGTTTCTAGAGTTTTGTTAAAAGGGAATTCTAGCTATACCATGGCCTTGTCAGCTTTTTTGAAATGTTGTCAAAAATGGTGTATATGTGTGTATGCGTATAGAGATAGATAGATATAGAGATATAGAGATATATAGATATAGATATAGATAGATAGATAGATAGATAGAAATATCACATGGTCCTAAGTATTCAGACCCTTTGCTGTGACGCTCATATATTTAACTCAGGTTCTGTCCATTTCATCTGATCATCCTTGAGATGGTTCTACACCTTCATTTGAGTCCAGCTGTGTTTGATTATACTGATTGGACTTGATTAGGAAAGCCACACACCTGTCTATATAAGACCTTACAGCTCATAGTGCATGTCAGAGCAAATGAGAATCATGAGGTCAAACGAACTGCCTGAAGAGCTTATACAGAACTGTGGCAAGGCACAGATCTGGCCAAGTTTACAAAAAAATTTCCGCTGCACTTAAGGTTCCTTAAGAGCACAGTGGCCTCCGTAATCCTTAAATGGAAGATGTCTGGGACGACCAGAACCCTTCCTAGAGCTGGCCGTCCGGCCAGACTGAGCTTTCTGTGGAGAAGAGCCTTGGTGAGAGAGGTAAAGAAGAACCCAAAGATCACTGTGGCTGAGCTCCAGAGATGCAGTCGGGAGATAGGAGAAAGTTGTAGAAAGTCAACCATCACTGCAGCCCTCCACCAGTCGGGGCTTTATGGCAGAGTGGCCCGACGGAAGCCTCTCCTCAGTGCAAGACACATGAAAGCCCACATGGAGTTTGCTAAAAAAAAACACCTGAAGGATTCCAAGATGGTGAGAAATAAGATTCTCTGGTCTGATGAGACCAAGATAGAACTTTTTGGCCTTAATTCTAAGCGGTATGTGTGGAGAAAACCAAGCACTGCTCATCACCTGTCCAATACAGTCCCAACAGTGAAGCATGGTGGTGGCAGCATCATGCTGTGGGGGTGTTTGTCAGCTGCAGGGACAGGATGACTGGTTGCAATCGAGGGAAAGATGAATGCTGCCAAGTACAGGGATATCCTGGACAAAAACCTTCTCCAGAGTGCTCAGGACCTCAGACTGGGCCGAAGGTTTACCTTCCAACAAGACAATGACCCTAAGCACACAGCTAAAATAATGGAGTGGCTTCACAACAACTCCGTGACTGTTCTTGAATGGCCCAGCCAGAGCCCTGACTTAAACCCAATTGAGCATCTCTGGAGAGGCCTAAAAATGGCTGTCCACCAACGTTTACCATCCAACCTGACAGAACTAGAGAGGATCTGCAAGGAGAAATGGCAGAGGATCCCCAAATCCAGGTGTGAAAAACTTGTTGCATCTTTCCCAAAAAGACTCATGGCTGTATTAGATCAAAAGAGTGCTTCTACTAAATACTGAGCAAAGGGTCTGAATACTTAGGACCATGTGATATTTCAGTTTTTCTTTTTTAATAAGTCTGCAAAAATGTCAACAACAATTCTGTTTTTCTGTCAATATGGGGTGCTGTGTGTACATTGAGGAAAAAAACATGAACTTAAATGATTTTAGCAAATGGCTGCAATATAACAAAGAGTGAATAATTTAAGGGGGTCTGAATATTTTCCTATCTATCTATCTATCTATCTATCTATCTATCTATCTATCTATCTATCTATCTATCTATCTATCTATCTATCTATCTATCTATCTATCTATCTATCTATCTATCTAATCTAGTTACTACACAGCAAAAAGTAATCCAAAAAGAATCATGCTGTTTAAAAAAAAAAATAATAATCACATTACAAATTTCATACAGTGAAACCTTGTTTTATACTTAGAGAAAAGCAGATATTGTAAATTACCTCTTTCTTGTAATAAACATTACCCACCACCAAAAAAATACCAAAATAAATTCTTGTACTCCTGACATTGCTGCAATACCAAATTTGTACATTATTTGTTTGTGCCTATAGTAGGGCCAAGAAACTATATAGGGCCCATTGTGCTTTTCATCCTACATTAACACATAAATACCTCTTGGTAAAAAAACTGAAAAAAACTTTTTTTTTTAATCTTGCGTAAAACACACTGACCGTCCCCTTGCACTGAACTATATATATATATATATATATATATATATATATATATATATATATATATATATATATATTATATATATATATATATATATATATATATATATATATATATATTTTTTTTTTATTAGAGAGATAAATTTATAATTTTTTTTTTTTTTTTTATTTTGATTTATTTTAATGTTCTCCCATCTCTAGGAAAAATGAAGCAATGAGGGAAATTTATGAACACTGACACAGTCTGGAACAGTTTTTAGCATGGCAACCACACTACTTCATTTTTAAAACTTAACAAGCTGAAGATAGAAACCGATTACATTTCACAGCTGCTCAAGATTCTGTCTTCTCCAGTTTTGATAAATTCCCCTCACTGTAACTTTTTCTTTTATTCAGAGGAGAGAGTACAAGAGTAGGTTTTACTGAGTGGTTCACACTTGTGCAATGCAGGAACCCTGCAAATCCACTACGAGTTCTCCCATTGCACCCAACTCGCACGGCAGTTCACACTGCCATGTGCCTACTGTGGGGAGTGTCAATACGTTAATGATGTCCCCATTTCAGCTCGCATAACGCACTGCGAACTGACAATTCGGACGTGTATCGGATCGCATAGGTGTGAACACATGCGATCCAATTCTGGTGTGGACCAAAAAAAGGGTCCTGTGCAAGTTTAGTCTGAATGCGATTTGCCGTGTGGTTCATATCACATGCGATCTCGCACCACGCAGCAGTGTGAACCGGCCCGAAGTGCTACTGGGGCTGTGTGATCTATGAACCAGCAAATTGATCACACAACCATGCCAATGCTGGCGGATCTACCACTGTTGTGAGTGCATTGACGAGGTGGAATCGAAGGTGCAGGATGTAAGCGAAGATTGCTGGGATCGATGGTGGTGCTGGATGTGTGATGGGAGGCAGCAATGTTATGGCTGACTGTGAGTGGCGCTAATTCTGCTGTTCTGCATGGTTGCATAAGACAATGAAGGTATTTTTTAAAGCTTTTTGTTTTTGTAGGCAAAATATCGCTACTCTGCCTACTTTTTGGATTACTAGTGAACAATCTTACATGGGTGCTGGCTGTCTTAATGATTGTTTTGGAAGCTCTCTTAAAGTGAAAGTGAACTTTAAAAGCTAAGATTTGTTATGCTATACGGAACATCTAGAAATGTTAATTGTGCCCAGGTACCCTGAAAAATGTAAGTTTTACCAGGAATTTCTCCTGAAACATAGCAGCGCTATATTATCGTACCTATATCTTTGCAGTGTAAAATGTAAGGTGTTGTGATTCTGTTAGTCTAAGGAGATTTGGACTTGGATATGGTGATATCACATTTGTGCTGATCACTTTTCTATTTAAATGACAACCTCCCACACAATTGGTAATGTGGAAAAAACTGTTTCATGGAAACGGGTAATACTGGTGGTGTTTTGTTTGCCCACTGACCTCTTTTGGGAGCACAGCAATTCAGTCCTTGTTGGTGATTATAAGGTGTGTGTGTGTTTTTAAATAAACAAAAACAACAAATGTGGTATACTTGACCTAATCTGAGCAATGGAATTGTACAGAGCGGCCTCGATTTTTCCTCTTCTCCAGTCCCCCGCTGGAGTTCTCTTCTTCTTTCTTCTTCTTTCTTCTTCCTTCTTCTTCCTTCTTCTTCTTCCTTCTTCTTCTTCCTTCTTCTTCTTCCTTCTTCTTCTTCCTTCTTCTTCTTCCTTCTTCTTCCTTCTTCTTCTTCTTCTTCTTCCTTCTTCTTCTTCCTTCTTCTTCTTCCTTCTTCTTCCTTCTTCTTCCTTCTTCTTCCTTCTTCTTCCTTCTTCTTTCTTCTTCATCACATGGGTAGAGTAAACTATTTTTTTTTTTTTTTTTAAAGCAGTATTAAACCAAAAAGCAAATATTTTATTATATTGCAGCTTACCAATTCCTAGATGTGTGAGGGCTGCATTAGTTACCTTTTTTTTATCTGGTGATCCATCCAGTAAATCTGCTCTTTTCCAGAACAACAAGCTCTCTTGCAGTTACAAGGATGAGAGAAACCATTTAACACTGATGGGTGCCTACAATGATCAGCTTTTATTTATGTAAAACCTCTATCCTATAAGGAAAAAAAATGCTGTAACAGCTAAAGTATTATCTGGATTTCAGTTTAAATTTGTTAGTGTATTTAAATCTGCTAGTATATCTACCACTCCTTGCACGCAGACTGACAGTTCTGCTGTCCAAAGGTGACGCCTGTGCTCCTTCATCCAGAGTAGGGGCACTCTTATACAGGTGGTGTGTTACTGACCAGATCACCAGGTAAAAACAGAGGGAAAACCCTAAAAAAAGGAAACTAATGCAGCCACCACATCTAAGGGTTCATGCACAAAGGACGTTTTTACAGCTGCTGTTTGAGGTGTCTGTCGTGTGGTTTTTTTTTTTTTTTTTTTTAACTGCTACTAAATGTTAGCCTATGTGTCCATGCACACATAAACTGTTGGAGGCATAAGCGTTTAGGGGCAGTAGAAAAAAACAACAGCCTGGGCATTTAGTAGCAGAGGCTGTTGAGCTGTAAAAACGTCTGACGCTGCTAAACATTAAGCCGTGTCAAGCATTTTGTTTGTTTGTTTTTTTTTTTTTTTTTTTGTTCACAAATGGTTTCTATTATGGATAAGGTCATAGTACAAGATTTTAACAGTGGTAGATGATGTACAAGTGAAAGAGTCATTTAGATTGTACATTATATCTGAGTAAAGACATATCATATGGGAAAATACATATATTATAAATCTATATAACATTTGTGGGAAAGGATCTGTAAATGTGCTTAAGTAGAATAACAGCAGTGAACATTACACCAGTGTCGAGCGTTTTTTTTTTTTTTACCTGTGAAAATCAATGGTTCTCTGAGATCCCACTGATTTTTGAATGGAAGTCGCATCAGAAGTCAAATTGTGATGATCCGACTTGCGGTGAGACTTGCGCGCTAAGGAACCCCACTCCAAAATAAAAAAAAATAAAATGACGTGGAGTGCCCCCCCCCCCCCCCCCCCAAGACCCATACCAGACCCTTATCCGAGCATGCAGGCCAACAGGTCAGAAAAAAAGGGAGGGGGGAGACGAGTGAGCCCCCCCCTCTCCTGGACCATACCAGGCTATATGCCCTCAACATGGGGGGAGGGCACTGCACCCCCACCCCCACCCCAAAGCACCTTACCCCCATGTTGATGGGAACAATGGCCTCTTCCCGACAACCCTGGGTGTCGTCGAGGTCTGCGGGCGGGAGGTTTATCGGAATCTAGAAGCCCCCTTTTACAAGGGGTGGCCCCCTGGTCCTAGCCCCCCATCCTATGTGAATGAATATGGTGTACATCGTACCTCTACCCATTCACTCAAAAAGAAAATGTCCAAAAATAGAGTACACAGGTTTTTGACAAAGTAAGTAGTTATACGATTTCTTCTCCCTCTGGAGATGTCTTCATCCTCCGGTTCTTCTCTCACCACTGATGACTTCTTTCATCGCTAGGTCTCCCCTCTTTGCTGTCTTCTACCGCTGCCAGTTATCCTCTCTCTGCTGTCTTCTCCCTCTGTTCTTCCTCCGATGTTCTCTTGACACGCTCTACCGGTGTAATGCTAGGGCTGCCGGGTGCCATGACTTATATAGCCAAGGGGTGGTGCCACCGGTGATGTCATCCGGAGGCCCTACTCCTTGTGATGGCCCAGACGGTAATGTCATTTGGGGACCCCACGCCGTGTTTTTTTTTTTTTTTTTTTTTTTTTATTTGGAGAGGGGTTCCTTTTTAACCACTTCACTTCCCACCCATATTCATATGATGTCTGCAGGAGGGATCTCCTATCCTGGGCAGGCGTCATATGACATCCTGGGCTTCACCGCCGTCTGGGGGGGCGCACATGCCGGTGCGCATGCCCGGCGGCCGCAATGTCCGCCGGGCACCCGCGATTGCAAATCTACAAAATCTGCAAAAATGTCAACAATTCTGTGTTTTCCTGTCAATATGGGGTGCTGTGTGTACATTAATGAGGGAAAAAAATGAACTTAAATGATTTTAGCAAATGGCTGCAATATAACAAAGAGTAAAAAATTGAAGGGGGTCTGAAAACTTTCCATCTCCACTGTAAATATACCTTTTTTATCTAGACTTTTTGGGATTGACTGACTAGTACTAGCTATAGGTAAAAAGATATGTTTATGATCATATGACTTTTTTTGTTAAAATTTGAATTAATTTTTTGTGTACCATTGGCTCTATATCCCCCCCCATATGTAGATTAGAGGGCCATGACACTAAGTGTGGTTAATGAAATGGGCACTTTCAGGGTATTTATATACCCGGCTATGACAAGGTGTTCTACATTATATTTGATCAGAGGCTGATCTTGTGATTTAATATCTTCACAAATTAATCCAATATTGGTCACCATCCAAGATTAGGGCTCGTTCTCACAGGGTGATTGCATCCATGCCCTGTGCATGGACACCTATGCTTCCCTGTGCGGGTGTCAACAGTCCCACACGGAGCACAGATATAATTGCTCTGTGTGAATGAGGCATGCTTTGGAGTTGCTGCATCAGAGAATGCCATCATTTTTTTTTTATTTTTTTACTTGGAAAAAAAAACCTTTTTTAGACCAGTACTGTACAGTTTTTATCAGCCCATAATACTGAAAACTATGTAAATTTGAATGTCAAGTTGTAAAGCGCTACGTAAACTGGCGCTATATAAATCCTGTATAATAATAATAATAAATAATAATGTAATGCCTTTTACATTCCAATGATCAGTCTAGTATCTACATTTTAATAAACCTGTGTTAGTTACATCAGGACATTTTGTATTACATTTGGTTACTTTGTGAAATGTGAAAAGATTTCACCAAGCATTAAAAACATTACAAATACAACATGCTGGTCACGTAGTATTATATCAGGAGAAATGTATGTATTGTAGCAGCTTGGTTTGTGCAGTGTTTGCATCACTATGGCTTTAGTAGGCAGATTTAAAGGATAAGTTCACCTTTCACAACATGTTACATCCATATTCAGGGTGTAACATGTTATGAAAGGCCTGGTCCCTGCTTCCCCCACTCAGACAGCTAGCAGGGATCTTCTCCCCCAGCTTGTTGTCAAAAAAAGAAAGAAAAAAAACCTGGCTGTGCGGAGCATGGCCCGCCCAGCCGGGTCAATCATTTACAATGCACTGTGAATGCAAAACTACAAGTCCCAAAAGCCTTAGTGGCTGTCGGCTTGTAGTTCTCAATGGATTACCACGGCGTTGTGGTAGTTCATTGATGCTTCCCGTCAGTGTATCTGCTTACCAGTACAAGCAAGCAGGTTCACTGACAGGTCTGGAGGAGTCCTGCATGACATCAGTGATCTTCTGATCGTTGGTGCAATGCTTTACAGGCTCCTACTACAAAAAATGGTGCCCATTTTTATTTTTTTTTACCTGCAAAAAATGTGCATTTCTTCTTCTTTGTAAAAAGGTGAACTTATCCTTTTTAAGGTGCTTTCCAATAAAGATGCAATAGGTGTTCTGACACCTGTGGAGTAAGCAAATTTTGAGTGAGCTTTCAGTTTCTAGCCCAGCTGTAGCCCAGGGTTGTGGTTTACGTTTTAGTATCTAAATTGCTTTTATTTGTTGCCTGGAATGTAAGACCTCATGCGCACTGACTGTGTAACTCGTATACATGAAATTCCATTGTTTTCATGCGGGTGAAAGGCATAGGTACACCGTCCAGCCTTGCTGTAGCTTGTAACTTTGAGATGCTTAAAGCTGCTGCAGCTGCACAGAGCACCGAGTGGTACTAATGTTTACAGGAGTTTGCTCCCAGGGATGGATGCCTGTAATGCAAGAAGTCTGTTTCGGGCATTTGGTTCAGGGTGCATATTGGCCTAAACGCTGGTACCACTTGTGCTCTGTTCAGCCTCTCATAGTTTTGAAGGATGCAGGCAGCGGTACTGGATGGGATGTGCCAGTGTGCATGAGACCTAATACAGGCAGTCCCCAAGTTACACAATACTGTAGGTTTGTTTGTAAGTCGCAACACTGAATTTGTAAATGTAACTGCCGCCTGTGCATGGATGTGAGATGTATTGGGCATTTGTTATCTGGGGCGTAGTACGGCAGTGTGGGATATGTCCAGAGGTGCTCGAAAGGTATCCAGGACCCGCGTGGAGCACAAGCGGCTGGCAATTGAGGCCGTTTGTAAGTAGGAGTCGTTCGTAACACGGGCGTAACTCGGGGACTTCCTGTACAGAACAGAATTTGAATGAAAGAAAATACTGTGGAGCATTATTCCTTTGACTAAACCTGACCATACATGCATCAAAATTCGGCTGTTTCAGCAGATAAAACTGACTAATGTATGGGCAGCTTAACCACTTGCCTACCGCCTCTCGCAGATATAATGCGGCAGAATGGCACGGGCAGGCATAATCACGTACCTGGTACGTGATTGCCTTCCCGTGGTCGGTGAGGTGGCAAGCACAAGTAGTGTCCCGCTGCCACCAAGAAGACAAACACAGGCCCGTCGTGCCCATAATGCCCTTCCTGCTGCATTCGCCAATCCTAATAATTGGGAACCCACCACTTCTGCAGCACCCGTACTTCCCCCATTCACATCCCCAATCAAATGCAGTCGGCTGCATGAGAGGCATTTTTATGTCCTCCCGAGTACCCCTACCCAACGAACCCCCCCAAAAAAGATGTCGTGTCTGCAGCAAGCACTGATATAGGCGTGACACCCGCTATTATTGTCCCTCCTGTCCTGACAATCCTGGTCTTTGCATTTGTGAATGTTTTGAACGCTACCATTCACTAGTTGCGTATTAGCGTAGGGTACAGCATTGCACAGACTAGGCACACTTTCACAGGGTCTCCAAGATGCCATCGCATTTTGAGAGACCCGAACCTGGAACCGGTTACAGTTATAAAAGTTAGTTACAAAAAAAAGTGTAAAAAAAAAAAAAAAAAAAACTCAAAAAAATATATAAAAAAAAAAAATAGTTGTCGTTTCATTGTTCTGCTCTTTTTTACTGTATTCTATTCTGCAATGTTTTATTGTTATTATGTTTTATCATGTTTGCTTTTCAGGTATGCAATTTTTTATACTTTACCGTTTACTGTGTTTTATTGTTAACCATTTTTTTGTCTTCAGGTACGCAATTCACGACTTTGAGTGACGTCTGCAGGTTTGGGTATCATCTTGGTATCATTCTTTTCAGCCAGCGGTCGGCTTTCATTTAAAAGCAATGCTAGCGGCTAATTAGCCTCTAGACTGCTTTTACAAGCAGTGGGAGGGAATGCCCCCACACACACACACACACACACACACACACACACACCGTCTTCCGCGTTTTTCTCTGGCTCTCCTGTCTCAACAGGGAACCTGAGAATGCAGCCGGTGATTCAGCCAGCTGACCATAGAGCTGATCAGAGACCAGAGTGGCTCCAAACATCTCTATGGCCTAAGAAAATGTAAGCTACGAGCATTTCATGACTTAGATTTCGCCGGATGTAAACAGCGCCATTGGGAAAGCATTTTATCACACCGTTCTTGGTGTGGTCAGATGCTTTGAGGACAGAGGAGAGATCTAGGGTCTAATAGACCCCAATTTTTTCAAAAAAGAGTACCTGTCACTACCTATTGCTATCATAGGGGATATTTACATTCCCTGGGATAACAATAAAAATGATTAAAAAAAAAAAAATGAAAGGAACAGTTTAAAAATAAGATAAAAAAGCAAAAAAATAATAAAGGAAAAAAAAAAAAGCACCCCTGTCCCCCCCTGCTCTCGCGCTACGGTGAACGCAAGCACCGGTCTGGCGTCAAATGTAAACAGCAATTGCACCATGCATGTGAGGTATCACCGCGAAGGTCAGATCGAGGGCAGTAATTTTTTGCAGTAGACCTCCTCTGTAAATCTAAAGTGGTATCCTTTTAAAGGCTTTTAAAAATGTATTTATTTTGTTGCCACTGCATGTTTGTGCGCAATTTTAAAGCATGTCATGTTTGGTATCCATGTACTTGGCCTAAGATCATCTTTTTTATTTCATCAAACATTTGGGCAATATAGTGTGTTTTAGTGCATTAAAATGTGTTTTTTCCCAAAAAAATGCGTTTGAAAAATCGCTGCGCAAATACTGTGTGAAAAAAAATGAAACGCCCACCATTTAATCTGTAGGGCATTTGCTTTAAAAAAAATATATAATGTTTGGGGGTTCAAAGTAATTTTCTTGCAAAAAAAAATAATTTTTTCATGTAAACAAAAAGTGTCACAAAGGGCTTTGTCTTCAAGTGGTTAGAAGAGCGGGTGATGTGTGACATAAGCTTCTAAATTTTGTGCATAAAATGCCAGGACAGTTCAAACCCCCCCCCCCCCCCAAATGACCACATTTTGGAAAGTAGACACCCCAAGCTGTTTGCTGAGAGGCATGTCGAGTCCATGGAATATTTTATATTGTGACACAAGTTGCGGGAAAGAGACAATTTTTTTTTTTTGCACAAAGTTGTCACTAACTGATATATATTATATATATATATATATATATATATAAACATGCCATGGGAATATGTGAAATTACACCCCAAAATACATTCTGTTGCTTCTCCTGAGTACGGGGATACCACATGTGTGAGACTTTTTTTGGGAGCCTAGCCGCGTACGGGACCCTGAAAACCAAGCACCGCCTTCAGGCTTTCTAAGGGCGTAAATTTTTGATTTCACTCTTCACTGCCTATCACAGTTTCGGAGGCCATGGAATGCCCAGGTGGCACAAAACCCCCCCAAATGACCCTATTTTGGAAAGTAGACACCCCAAGCTATTTGCTGAGAGGTATAGTGAGTATTTTGCAGACCTCAATTTTTGTCACAAAGTTTTGAAAAAAGAAAAAAAAAATGTTTTTTTTTTCTTGTCTTTCTTCATTTTCAAAAACAAATGAGAGCTGCAAAATACTCACCATGCCTCTCAGCAAATAGCTTGGGGTGTCTACTTTCCAAAATGGAGTCATTTGGGGGGGTTGTGCCATCTGGGCATTCCATTGCCTCCGAAACTGTGATAGGCAGTGAAGAGTGAAATCACAAATTTACACCCTTAGAAGTCCTGAAGGCGGTGATTGGTTTTCGGGGCCCCGTACGCGGTTAGGCTCCCAAAAAGTCCCACACGTGGTATCCCCATACTCAGGAGAAGCAGCTAAATGTATTTTGGGGTGCAATTCCACATATGCCCATGGCCTGTGTGAGCAATATATCATTTAGTGCCAACTTTGTGCAAAAAAAAAAAAAAGTGTCACTTTCCCGCAACTTGTGTCAAAATATAAAATATTGCATGGACTCAACATGCCTCTCAGCAAATAGCTTGGGGTGTCTACTTTCCAAAATGGGGTCATTTGGGGGGGTTTGTGCCATCTGGGCATTTGATGGCCTTCAAAACTGTGATGGGTAGTGAGGAGTGAAATCAAAAATTTACGCCCTTAGAAATCCTGAAGGCGGTGATTGGTTTTCGGGGCCCCGTACGCGGCTAGGCTCCCAAAAAGTCCCACACATGTGGTATCCCCGTACTCAGGAGAAGCAGCCGAATGTATTTTGGGGTGCAATTCCACATATGCCCATGGCCTGTGTGAGCAATATATCATTTAGTGACAACTTTTTGTAATTTATTTATTTTTTGTCATTATTCAATCACTTGGGACAAAAAAAATTAATATTCAATGGGCTCGACATGCCTCTTAGCAATTTCCT
Source organism: Aquarana catesbeiana (assembly GCF_042186555.1). NCBI lineage: Eukaryota > Metazoa > Chordata > Amphibia > Anura > Ranidae > Aquarana > Aquarana catesbeiana. The sequence goes on along the minus strand of NC_133327.1, from coordinate 319,003,542 downwards.
TGGGGTGTCTACTTTCCAAAATGGGGTCATTTGGGGGGGGGGGGGTTGTACTGCCCTGTCATTTTAGCACCTCAAGAAATGACATAGGCAGTCATAAACTAAAAGCTGTGTAAATTCCAGAAAATGTACCCTAGTTTGTAGACGCTATAACTTTTGCACAAACCAATAAATATACGCTTATTGACATTTTTTTTTACCAAAGACACGTGGCCGAATACATTTTGGCCTAAATGTACGACTAAAATTGAGTTTATTGGATTTTTTTTAATAACAAAAAGTAGAAAATATCATTTTTTTTTCAAAATTTTCGGTCTTTTTCCGTTTATAGCGCAAAAAATAAAAACCGCAGAGGTGATCAAATAACATCAAAAGAAAGCTCTATTTGTGGGAAGAAAAGGACGCAAATTTCGTTTGGGTACAGCATTGCATGACTGCGCAATTAGCAGTTAAAGCGACGCAGTGCCAAATTGTAAAAGGTGCTCTGGTCAGGAAGGGGGTAAATCCTTCCGGGGCTGAAGTTGTTAAGACTACTTCCAGTTTGCCTCTTCTGCTACAGAGAACATTGTCTTTTGATGAATCCTGTTATACACCAAAAACAAAAAGCTGAAAATACTGTATGTATTTAAGTTATTTCAGTGATTTAAGGCTGAAATACATTGGCATACATTGGCACTTGTTCAGTCATGTGACTTTAGTCTATATACGTTCCAGTAAACCTTAAGACTGTTAAAAATAATAATGTCAGCAAGCATTTTCTGTAGGACAGTATTTATGCTTAATCAATTGGAGATGGTAAATCGGCCATTAAAATTTCAGCGTATTCCATAGTCACTTGCTGAGAGAAAAACCATTAATGTGCCCTGGTTCATCTAGACTCTTTGTACTTTATATTGTGCTAAGTGCACATAGCACACTTTTTTTTTTTTTTGTGTTGCATAAATATGTTGCTATTCCCAGGATAGGTTGTGGAAGGATTTTTTTTTTTTTTTTTCCAAAGCTGCTTTACCACAAACAAGCCCCTTAGGACCTATGAGAAGAAACACCTGCTACTTGGTGTGTAAATATATAAAGTGCCTCTTACAGATGTGTGATCAGTGAATGGGAAATAGAATACCATCTCAGAGGTAGTTTGTTTTTTGGTGATCTTGTATGGCAGTGTATATAACTTCATGCTATTATATTTTATGTTACAGTGGAGTAATACTACGAAATTCATCTTAATGGGAAAGGGAAAAACTGTCCAATGCTTATTTCTTTTGAAATTTTTATGGAGGTTTAGGTCTCTCTGAAGAGTGATCTAAGCTTGAATTGCTTTTTAGAGATTAACAGGTGGTGAGGAGTGAGGTTGTTCTCAATGTGTGCTGACAGTCAGTACTGTTAGCACACATTGATCCTCAATGCCTCTTTTTGTAATTCCTGCTCCTGTGAACTCAGATAGACGTGCCAGTAGTAGCGCAGAGAGTGGTAGCTGAAGTGGTATCAGCGTTGCCATAGGAGGTGACTTCCTATGGCAACGCTGATCAGACTATGGTAGGGGAGCACAGAGTGTGAGCCCATGGCTAGATCAGGAGGAGAGATTCCCTGATGAGTCTTTGTATGGCAGCAGTATTTTCTTTGTGGGGTGGAGAGAGAAGCAGTGAATGCACACCAGGGGCAGGGGGAGCAGAGAATAGCTAACATAATAGCTTTATATTAGTACAGAACTGTACATAAAGCTATTTTGATCTTGCCTCCTGCTACGTTCTGTCTCATCCAGCTATGTGCTTCCCCCTCTCTGCAGTCTGCATCACTGCTGCCATACACTGGATGTCGTCACCTGCTACATTCATCCATGTGCGCCCACTTTTTGCTTCTTACCTCCACAGTCTGCATTCACCACTATCGTACACAGGATGTTTTACACGTCCCATAAGGCATTGTAACGCTCTGACATTCACAGACATGCCTAGGCATGATGGGAATTGTAGTTCCTGAACAACTGGAGGGCCGTAGTTTGAAGACCCCGGCTCTTGATGTCCTCTGAGTTTACAGAAGCCGCAACTACAGAGGAGGCATCGGGTATCAATGCGCACTGCCATTATGTAATGAAAACAACATTGGGCAGATTTACATCTGCCACAATATTGATTTGCGGTGGAACCCCATGCTGCAACATGTAGTTGAAGCAATATGGCGGCCTGCTTTGTTTAATGAAAGCTGAAATATAATTTTTGTATCCAAGTGGATATAAACCCTTACATAAACCCAGTGACGTGAACAGCCTCAGCTGATACAGAGATGAAACAAACATAATCCTTCCTACATAATTTTTACATGTAAATCTGCTGTCTTCAGCTGTATATATCCTTTAGAAACTGCTCTTCGTATCAGATTTTCTCTTCCTGGTCAGCACTGGGAGTGTATTATTGGCATGCAGCCAAAACAGCTGATTGGAGGAAAGACACGCACAAACCCCCATTCCACAGTGGCAAAAGAAGGAAGCAATGAGCAGTGAAAGGATGGGCTCAGGCGTGTTTGCAGCTCCACATGCCCGAGCCCGCCAGAAAGTTTATACTGTGCAGCTAGAAAAGGAAGGAAGGGGGACCACCCTAGAAGTACATGCCTTATTGTAAATCACACAATCACAAGTTCTCACCCAATGCCTCTCCTCAAGTATAGAGGCCGTATCCGTAACCCTAAATAAGCATACTAACAACGAAGAGAGGACCAAGGAGGAGCACAAGGGAGTGATCTCCCTCGGTCCAAACAGTGGCTACTATGGATATGGTGGGCAGTAACGGGAGAGCAGTGTATGTTAAAAAATCTTTATAAAAGTTTATTTGAATAATCTAAAATGTACAAAAATAACTCTGACAATTAGATACATGTATGGAGCTGATCCACCAGACACAAATTAACGGGCCCATTAATTTGTGTCTGGTGGATCAGCTCCATACATGTATCTAATTGTCAGAGTTATTTTTGTACATTTTAGATTATTCAAATAAACTTTTATAAAGATTTTTTAACATGCACTGCTCTCCCTTTACTGCCCACCATATCCATAGTAGCCACTGTTTGGACCGAGGGAGATCACTCCCTTGTGCTCCTCCTTGGTCCTCTCTTCGTTATACTGTGCAGCTCTAATTGCAGGCAGTGATACATGCACAGATCAGGAAATGTCTCGCTGCCTGTGATTAGCGCTGCACAGTATAAGCTTCCTGGTGGGCTCGGGCATGTGGAGCTGCGAACACGCCTGAGCCCATCCTTAGTGCAGAGCTCTCCTGTGAGATGGCAAGCTGTCTGCTAATCTATTTAGAACAACCTCACCCCGACACACTTCGGGCTGCCGTCTTGGCGAACTTGTCAGAAGGTATCAGGCTGATAACAGAGCTGATGAGCAGATGAAAGCCACGGGACTCGAAGCATTGGAGAGAGATAAGAAAACAGTACAGATATATGTGCGAAGCTCAAATTTCTTGAATCTGGTTTACATCCACTTTAAGAGCATTTTTTTTTTTTTCTGTAGCTTAATGTTTGATATCAAATGCTGCTCCTGATGAAAGACCTTGCTGCTGGTGCAGATTCCTTTGGTCTGAAGTATGATTATTACTCTTTGGGAAGCCTCATTTTGATATGGAAATGGAATGCTTGTCTAAGTCTTAAAGTAATAGTAAAGGCTTTTTTTTTCTCTATTATTACAAACATGTCATACTCACCTGCTCTGTGCAGTGGTTTTGCACAGAGCAGCCCCGATCCTTTTCTCGGGTCCCCTGCTGGTGCACCTGGCCCCTCCCTCCTGTCGAGTGCACCCATAGGAAGCAAGAAAAAAAGGGGGGTTGGGACCAGAGCAGTCCCAGGACTGCAAGCAATGGGAGAATCGCAACGGTATTGATCAATGAAAAATACAACTTTATTGATTGTTGCACAGTACTATAAAAATATAAAAATCTCACTGATGTGGCACCAAGGCCGTATGAGTGAGATGGGTTCCCTCACAAAAAACACTAACATGCATAGCACACTGTAGTTTGTGTTTGGGAAATCTCTTTTGAGTTAACGAGATTTGGCTTAATTTGTCAGTCTCTGGTTTTTCTTGATCTATTTGTCGCCACAGCCCTGCATGATTCTTTACCTTTTTTGCTTGTTTTCCTTATATATTTAAGATGGCAGTATTAAGTTGTTACCACATGATGGCGCTATGCAATCCAAGTTGCAAGTGATTTTTTTCATTGGCAGGTATGCCCTATGTAAGAATGATCATTTCATAAGCAAAACTGTCCAGATGAAGTGCTTGTTCAAAGCATGAAACGTGTTGACGTAGCGATGCTATAGACGCTGGCAGCCCCCCCCCCCCGACACCCCACTCTATCTCTGACAACAGCGGGACATTCCCTGCTATTTTTATACTGAAGAAACAAGCGTTATCATGGAATTACCTAAGAGTTCCCTCCAGTGGCCAAACACAGCAACACCATCTGTGCAGAGAACCAAACATAAACTGATCCATTGCTTTCCATGCAAATGAGTGGCTACACCGTTGGACACATGGAAATCTCCAAGTCTGCATGTCAGCAGCTTTTCTTTGCCTGACCAGCTGGAACCACAGCGTGTGAGACACCCATTGTAAGGACTCAGTGACTTCAGGCGAGGGAAGGGTAAGAACCCCACAGGGACAATTACCTCCCCGCTATTTGTGTCTTTACACACACCTAAACCTGTGGTCACAGCTTGCTGCTATCAGGCTAGGCTGCAGCAGCACTGTGTTTTGAACCACTCTGGCATGTGTTTACAGTCTGTTGCATTTGCTAAATGAACTGTGTATATTCAAGTGTGCCTCTACCTTTCTTTGTAATTCTGCAGACTTAGAGCCAGTTCACACTGGGATGACTTGTCAGGCGACTTAGCCGCCTGACAAGTCGCGTTCTGTTCTGTACAATGGAACCGTTCTAATAAGAGCGACTCAAGTGGCTCCGACTTAGAAAAAGGTTCTGGTACTACTTTGGGGGCGACTTGCATTGACTTCTATATAGACGTCGTTTTGCAAGTCGCAGCTGCTGTCGTGTCCAGGTCGCCTGAGGCAGTTGTGCTGCCTCAGTGTGAACCGGCTCTTACTGATGAATTTATACATGGATACATTTTTATTGGACCATATCCCACACTGGCCTGGCTTTCAAGGTTAGCCACATGCTTGTTATTCTCACATACAATCCACGCTTCCACTGCCTATTGTGCATGCCTACTGACTCCTTCACCTTTCATTCATCAAGCCTGTGCCAGGGCATTAGTGTACAAGGTTATATGAAGTCAGTTTTTTTTGGGGGGGGGGCCTGCTGACACCACTTTGCCAAACAAGGGACTCTTATCCTCATACGCTCAGGGTCTTTATCAGATTATTTCAGGGAGACCACCACTCAGAGCCCATCTGCATATATGGGGGAGGGTGTGCCAGCATGCTTGGTTTTTAACCACTTCCCTACCCAGCCATAGACATATGATGTCCTGGGATGGGATCTCCCATCCTGGGTGGACGTCATTTGACGTCCTGGGATTCCCGGCCGTCTAGGGGGCGCGCGCACCCGCCGCGTTGCTCGGGACCCGGTGCGTGTGCCCGGCGGCCACGATGTCCACCGGGCACACGCGATTGCCGTTAACCGGGCCGGACCGTGGATCTGTGTGTGTAAACGCACAGATCCACAGCCTGTCAGGTGAGAGGAGAGCGATCTGTGTTCCCAGAATGGAGGAACACTGATCGGTCTCCTCCCCTTGTACGTCCCCTCCCCCTACAGTTAGAAGCATTCCCTAGGAAACATATTAACCCCTCCCCGCCCCCTAGTGGTTAACCCCTTCACTGCCTGTCACATTTACACAGTAATCAATGCAATTTTATAGCATTGATCGCTGTATAAATGTGAATGGTCCCAAAAATGTGTCAAAAGTGTCCGATGTGTCCGCCATAATGTCGCAGTCATGAAAAAAAATCGTGATCGCCGCTAAAAAAATAAATAAATATTTTTTTTAAAAACAATGCCATAAATCTATCCCGTATTTTGTAGACACTATAACTTTTGCGCAAACCAATCAATATACGCTTATTGCGATTTTTTTTTTTTTTTTATTTTTTTATCAAAAATATGTAGAAGAATACGTATCAGCCGAAACTGAGGAAAAAATTTGTTTTTTAAAAAAAAAAATTGGGATATTTATTATAGCAAAAAGTAAAAAATATTGTGTTTTTTTTTTTTCAGAATTGTCGCTCTTCTTTTGTTAATAGCGCAAAAAATAAAAACCGCAGAGGTGATCAAATACCACCAAAAGAAAGCTCTATTTGTGGGGAAAAAAGGACGTCAATTTTTTTTGGGTACAACGTTGCACGACCGCGCAATTGTCGTTTAAAGTGTGACAGCGCTGAAAACTAAAAATTGGCCAGGGAAGGAAGGGGGTGAAAATGCCCTGTATTGAACCGGTTAATGTAACAACGTTGTTTGTTATCACCCCCCTTTTTTTTTTTTTTTTTTTTTTTTTTTTTTTTTTCAGCGTGCTATACATGTTAGTGTTGGTGATTTTTGTGAGGGAACCCATCGCACTCATACGGCCTTGGTGCTTACTGGCTGTGATTGATAGCAGCAGTCATTGGCAGAACAGTATTTGTGGCTGCTGACTTTAAAATTTTGGTTTACAGGGTCAAGAATGTTGAGATTCTGCCTTTGTTTCCAGATCGCGCAGCCATCGCTTCAAAACGCACATGTGTTTGGGTGCCATTCATTCATCAATCCAGTGTATTCCTACGGCTGGAGTCCCAGGTGGATGTGGCCACTCATCTTGTGCAAAGCAATGACAGTCTGACAGATGGGATGTAATTGCACATGGAACGATTTACTGTGGTTGGGGATAGATATATGCTTCTGAAATGAAGTCCTAAACGCTGTAAAACTCATCTAAACTGTTTCGAAAAAAAAATGCAGCTTACAGTGGATCAGGAAAGTATTCACAGCGCTTAACTTTTTTCCTCATTTTATGTTACAGGCTCATTCCAAAATGGAATAAAATCATTATTTTCCTCAAAATTCTACTAACAATACACCATAATGACAACGTGAAAGAAGTTTGTTTGACATCTTTGCACATTTATTAACAATAAAAAAACTATAAAAAATTACATGCACATAAGTATTCACAGCCTTTGCCATGACACTCAAAATTGAACAGGTGCATCCTGTTTCCACTGATCATCCTTGAGATGAATCTACAACTTGATTGGAGTCCACCTGTGGTAAATTCAGGTGATTGGACATGATTTGGAAAGGCACACACCTGTCTATATAAGGTCTCACAGTTAGTGCATGTCAGAGCAAAAACCAAGCCATCAAGTCCAAGGGATTGTCTGTAGAAACATCTCAAGGATGATCAGTGAAAACAGGATGCACCTGAGCTCAATTTTGAGTGTCATGGCAAAGGCTGTTAATACTTATGTGCATGTAATTTTTTTTTTTTCATAAATTTGCAAAGATTTCAAACAAACTTCTTTCATGTTTTCATTATGGGGTGTTGTTTGTAAAATTTTGAGGAAAATAATGAATTTAATCCATTTTGGAATAAGACTGTAACATAACAAAATGTGTAAAAAGTGATGTGCTGTGAATACTTTCTGGATGCATTGTAGGTGAGTTTATAACACTGATTCTCTCCTGTAAGAAACCAGTATGTATCAGAGCTCTGTGCCACAGTAATGTCATCGTGGCTCAGTCATTCAAGGGCCCAGAGCCCGAGAACCCAGAAGGAAGAAGGCAAGTGTTTCATAATGTGTTAGTATGCTGTGCATACTAGCACGTTATGCCTTTACCTTGCAGGGGTTTTTTTTTTTTTCTTTAAAGCCTTTTCTACTGCTTTAAGCCATTACAACCGGCATTCTCAACCAGGGTTCCTCCAGAGGTTGCCTGGGGTTCCTTGAGCTGTGGCTAGTTGACCTGCTTTCTGATTAAGCCTTCATAGTTCCAGGTCCACTGCCACTTGGCAGAGCCAGTAGTATGACACCAATCATCTTTTTCAGCTCATTGTAAGGGGACATTAATAGCCCCTGCTGTAATGGGTGATTCGTTTCACTGACCACCAATGTCAGGGGCAGGTTTTTTTATTACCCCTGAAGGGCTAATCTTAACAAGGGGTTCCCACACCTGGAAATTTTTTTCAAGGGTTCCTCTGGCGTAAAAACGTTGAAAGGCGGCGCTGTACAGACTCGATTAGACCGTACTCCAAATACTTTTGCAGTTCAGTTTCCTACACCACACATAATCTAGGCCTGGGCCAATTTGATCCGATGTCAGTAGACATCGTACCAGATTTTTTTTTTTGTAGTAGAAAGGCAGAGATAGAAAAACTCAAACATGAGAATAAACTCCATGCATATCAAGATCTTCAAGGCTAGTGTGCTAACCAGTTATTCACCATGCTGCTTCACGCAACTTTTATTGTGCGCTAATCTGGAAACCTGTTTCATGTTCTGCCTGCTCTTATTCCCAGTTATTTTAATATATGAAATGTTTATTAAGCTACGTCCTATGGTTACCTCAAAGTAAGTCTTAAAACTTACACTGTAAAATGTATGTCCATACTTCAACAAATATTCCTTCATACCAAAATATTATTGTCCAGACTTTGAATTTTTCACTTTCAAGACTTTTTTTTTTTTTTTCATCCTTGTTTAAGCAAAAGTGTTTAATGGGAATTTATAGGTTGAAATATAAATGTTTTTTTTTTTTTTTTTTTTTTTTTTTTTTTCTTTAGGTAAAATATTACCGACATTTAGCACCAGATCATTTATTGCAAATATGCCAGAGGGTAGGACCACTCCTCGAGAAAGAAATTCCTCAAAGTGTACCTGGTGTGCTAACGCTACTAGGAGCTGGACGCCAGTCTCTGCTGCGCACAAACAAAAGTATGGGTGACTTTTCCTATTTGATTTCGAAGACCATGGTGCTTGATGGTTTTCTAACGTGTATGTGTGGATATAAAGTATGTGTATTTTTATTTATTTTTTATAGGTTGCAAACATGTTTTATGGAAAGGCTCAGGCCTGGCTGCTTTACACTGTGGAAGACCCCCAGAGCTGCCGGTCAGTTATGGAAACCCACCAAGTATTGGTGAGTGTATGTGATGTCTTTAGAAGGACGAGAAGTCTGACCCTTTCCACTACCCTAATAAAATGTTTTATTGTGTCAGCCATTCAAGCCAATAGATCAGTCTGGTAAATAGAGATATGTGGCGCTAACGCAAAGTGCATAAATGCGATGAAATAAATATAATCCAATTCTTCAAGTAAAGTGCATATGCGTAAAGAGCAAAATTACATAAAGTGACTAACCATCCATTAAGTTCATAAGAAGTGACATTGGATAAATAACAGTGAAAATTCATGAAATATGACATCAAATAAATAAACCAATCCAAATGAAGGTGAATAAATCCAAAAATATTCTAAACGTGCATCAAGATAAAATAAAATCACAAATTTAGAAAATTTTTAAATCGCATGAGATAAAAAGTCGCATGCAATAACAAAAATCGCATAAAGTGCAGAAACGCTATAAAAGCCATAAGTCGATCCAATTAATGTAATACAGTTCCAACGTGAACAAAGTTAGTTTTCATAAAACAGTTTGTGCAAAAAAAGATGAAAAAAGTGCAAGTGCAAACGATGATAGGTGACAGATTCCTCATAATAACCGTACTCCGTGGTGCGCCCCACGTTTCCCCCAGCCTCTCACCTCTAGCACAGACGCCTAGGGTCAAGTCGAGCCTGCAATCAGGAAGTGGATGAAACACCATCAATCGATCAGTCTCCTCTGATCATCACAGGTCTGGCAAAGCTCTAAATGGAAGGCATATACAACATAAAATGAACAGCACAGATCCCAGTACTTCCGGTCTCAGCCACGGCAAGAAGTGATGACATCTGACTCTTCTCTGACGCGTATCGTCACCGCCCACGTGACTTTATCAAAGGGTAATGGAGTCAGGCATCAGGTGTCTATTTATATAGTCAGTTCTTAATCAGCAAAGTGGATTATAGGTGTATCTTCACTCAGTAGATTGGATTGGAATACTAATAGGTGTATCCTCACTCAGTAGACGCCATAAATAACCATATGAGGTCTAACCAATTATAATAAAGAGACCCCCTGATAACAGATCCGAATAAAAAATATAAAAATGTAAAAAATAAAACAAAAAAAAGGAAAATAAAAGCATATATACTAGCCTATATAAAATCTCCATAAGACAGCGCCATCTGGATTCATTTCATTTGGATTTGTTTATTTGATGTCATATTTCATGAATTTTCACTGTTATTTATCCGATGTCACTTCTTATGAACTTAATGGATGTTTAGTGACTATATTTATGTGATTTTGCTCTTTACGCATATGCACTTTACTTGAAGAATTGGATTATATTTGATCACATTTATGCACTTTGAGTTAGCGTCACATATCTCTATTTACCTTATTGTTTTTCTGTGTGGGAACACTGCCGTATGCGTGGCGGCTTCTTCGTCCTATTTGGCTGTTTTGGCTCGCCTTGGTTCTGCGCATTAGTTTTCTTCTTTGTTTTCAGTTGATCAGTCTGTTTCCTGGGTCAGCTTTACAGCTTCCTATGTTACCTCTTTGAATTGGCTTCAGAACCCTTGTGAAATTAACTGTCTGGCAGAAGAGGAGATCTGCTTTCATTAACATTTAGAGGTGTTGTCCCCCCACCCTGTGACTGGAAAGGGGAAGCATCACACTGATAAGCTTACCTGTCTGTCACTCTGTTTTCTTGTCCTATCAGCATAATCTTTTGTTAGCACATGAGAACTGGTTGGCTCCATGTGAAAATTCTTCCCCTTTCTGAACTCTGCTGTACTAGGACTGCAAGAGGCTGATATGTCTAATTCAAACATCTACACAGCTTGCGTTTAAAAATCCTTTTACCAATGTACTATTAAATATTAGTATTTTCATTCTTCCTGAAAGTTCGGTTTTAAATTTTAGTCATGCTGACAGTGCTCACTAGGCTAAGTAGTGAGGGTGAATCTCCCGACGAGGATGCTGTCTGTAATGTACCATGTTCAAAGCTAGAAAATAAGGTCTCCATTGTCCCCACTAAGGCGCTTCTCGGCCTTTTGGCTAAGATCAAGTGTAGTATCTGTTCTTATCAGTTTCCAGAGGAGGCGCTATGTCACTCTCGTTGGGGAGGGCCAGCAAATCCAATGGTGTTATAGTGCCTGGAAGGGCGGTACTCAGCATGGACTATGCTGAGTTGCCCGACCGACTGGGGACCGGCCAATGGTTGAGTCTGAGCCATCTGGAAGGGTGCTCCTGGTGAGGATGGGTGCTGCATCTTGGTCTGGCTGGAGAGTCGGGTCCCTGGCAGCCTGGCCTGGATTGTGGTAGCTCTAGCTACGGACAGTTATTTGTGTAAGAGAACACTTACTCCCCTTTTGCTGGTGAGGGGGAGAGGTTAGTATCTACCCGAATGTGAAATTTGGAAGGGGTGATGGGAGTGACGGGTGAAGCCTTAGGGGCAAGGGCTCTCACCAAGCTCCCTGAACCTCATGCCTTTTCTGTCTGCGTTGGGGGCTGCTGTGGTCTAGGCCGTGGACCAGAGTTGGTCTTGAAAGCCTATGGTGTATGTGCCCCTGGAGTGGCAGTCCAGGGGTGCCAAATAATCACTGTAAGTGGCAGTCACTTTGATTTAAGGCACCACCATCACTGCACCATAGAACACGCTTTTTTAGCACCTGCCTCTTGGGCTGGGCCTTTTGGCTGGGACCAGAGGAATTTTTTATTCCTGGCCGGAGGGCCTGGTCATTGTTTTACACAATGGCCACTAGGGTTGTCCCGATACCACTTTTTTAGGACCGAGTACAAGTACCGATACTTTTTTTCAAGTACTCGCCGAAACCGATTACCGATACTTTTTTTTAATATCACGTAACAGTTTTTTTTATTTTTTTTGCTATTTTTGGGGGGGGGGGGGGGGGTGAACGTTGTATATGTGTGTGTTTTTTTTTTTTTTTTGGTGTTTTTTTTTTTTTACAATTTTTATTTTTTACAAATAATATTTTTTTATTCTTATTTATTTTTTTTTGTTTTTTTTTAATCAGCCCTTTTGGGGGGCTTTGGTGAGATATCAGGGGTCTTAACAGACCTCTGATATCTCCCCCTTGAGACAGAGAAAGAGACAGGATAGAGATTCCCCAGTCCCTTTCTCTGCAGCGTCAGCTGCACTGAGAATGAATGGAGAGAAGACAGCGGCTCCTCTCCATTCATAAACTGACACATTGTAATCACAGGAGATTACAATGTTTCAGTTATGTGAATGGACAGAGTCAGCTGACTCTATCCATACACAAAGGAAGGAGGAGGAGGACGGAGGAACTGAGGGGGAGAACGGAGGGGACAGATAAGGAGAGAGGAACGGAGGGGACAGATAAGGAGAGAGGAACGGAGGGGGACAGATAAGGAGAGAGGAACGGAGGGGGACAGATAAGGAGAGAGGAATGCAGGGGACAGCGGAGAGGCACAGAGGAACGGAGGGGGCATGGAGGAGGATGCAGGGACAGTCAGCTGTGAGCGATCACCACTGTATGTCACTAAAGCTGGTGAAAGCCGCTGGGGGAGAATCTTGTAACTCCCCCACGCGCCGATCACAGCTGTCCTCTAGTTATCGGGGGAAGCATCAGGAGCATTTGCCCGAGTACAAGTACTTGGGCAAATGCTCGGTATCGGTGCCGGTACCGATACTAGTATCGGTATCGGGACAACCCTAATGGCCACCTTTTTCACTCTCCTCTTCACTATCCCTTCCCCACTTTCTTTCTATTTATTTGATGCCTATGTTTGTCACGTTTTGTCCTTTTTGTGTTTGTACATGGTCGTCTCACTGTGTGATAAGTAAGGATGCGGGTCCTTGGGCCAGCCCTGAAAGTCTTGGGAGGGGGCCACTAGCCTGCCACAGTGCTAAGCCCCCCCCCCCCTCCGGCCCCCAGGAGAAGAGGAGATGGGGATGAGAGAGAGATAGGGGGACATGGGTAAGGCAGGTAAGAGGCACCCCCCCCCCCCCCCCGTACCCACAGTCACCTCATACACCCCCAGTGCCCACACTCAGGTATCCAGAGGACAGCAGATCACCCAGCATCATCTCTGCAGTGGGGGTCTGGGTCTGATCCAGATCACAGCTAATGGGTGCCCAGTATCTGGGATATGTCCTGTCCCCTTTGGCTTGCCTGCACTACCTGGATCAGGAAGCCCCCTGTGAGCAAGCATCTCCTCTTGCTGCTTCCTCCTCCTCCCTCCTTACGGCCACAGGTTAGGAAGTAGGATGCAACAGGTAAGGGAGAAGGATGCAGCTGCGGAAAGGGGGGGGGGGGGGGTGGTGGGGAGCCATGGCCATTTCCATTTCCATTTCCAATCCCAGTGCATAGCAGGGACAGTGTTGGGAAGGAGGGCGGGGTCACAAGTTTCTGCTGTCAGGTCTGGCGTGGAGTCAGTGGCAACCAATATTAGGAATTTTGTGGGGATGGCATCCCAGACAAACACCTTGTTTGCCTCGCGGTAGCTACGCCCCTGCCTATGTAGTGCAAGAGTTTATCTGGTTTGATGCAAATTGAATGTAATTTTTAGGGTCGACCTTACATTATATAGTTTTGCTAAATATCAAAGTGAGATTGTACTTAAGATTTTATATTGTACGGCCAGCTTTATCATCCAGTTACTAGTCCTATTATTTCATTATTTTTAAAGCAGCTTTTTATTCAAATAGAAAAACAGTCTTATGAAATGTGTTTTCTACCTGTCTTGCACACATACCTGACAGAGCAGTCAACTCTGTCGGGTTTTTCTGTAGAGAGGCCAGGTTTCTCACAGGAGTATGTGAGATACAGTATCTAAAAGAATTCTTGTGCAAACCCTCACTGGTCTGAAGTAGTTATTTTAGCATAGTGTAGGGAAAACATGCAGCAACCCTATGTATTTTTTTTAATTCAGAATATTGTATCATGCCATCCCACTTTTTTGTGGAGAAAAAAAAAAAACTTTAGTTAAATTTATATTTTTCTGCTGGCTATCATTAGCATTTTGTGTGACCTTGTTTGTGCTTTAAAGTACTATCAAGGGAGGGTTATTAGTGCTACTAATGAGATTAATGAATGAACCATTTTATGAGAACTATTTAAACAATTTGACATTTCTAAGTCATCAACTCTTGGGTTATATTGCTGCCTACAGAAGGATTTGACCATACCAGAAAGTGTAAGCAAGTCCAGAGTAACACCTACTGTCAGAATATATGCATATTTTCTAGTGTCCTAGGAAGAAGTACATTTTGTTTTGTTTTTTCATTCAGTTCTGGGAATTTTCTGTATGATAGCATTTTTTTATTTTCTTCATTTAAGTTTCTTGTACATTACTGCTTGAGCTGGTCTCTGCAAAAGCAGCTAATTGGATTGACCTTTTCTCAGCCTAATGTCGGAGTGCTATTCTCAGACCTGGCTGTAGCAGACATTGTGGGGCTAGCCTGAAAGTGACAGTTGACCACAGGATTTTGCATACACACAAGGTGCTTTCCAGACGCTATTCCAGTAACAAGTTAGCTGCAGAGCACTTTCCATGTCGATAGCTGTTGGAATTGCCAAGGGACTGGGCACTGACTACATTCTAAAGGGTGTAGCGTGCCTTTCCTGCAGTCTCTCTTTCCATTCTGCCTTCTGAACCATCAGCTACTAAGACTGATTCTGAATCTCTCCTTTCTGTTCCAGACAAACTTGTCCACAAGAAGTCATAGTCATGCAACACACGTTGGTCCACATCGAGCCCAAACCTTCAAAAAGCAGCCCAGGAACTGAGTCAACCTTTGAAATACTTAGTTCTAGTCCTAGACAAAGAGACCGCTTTTTTTTTTTCCCCCAGCGGAGACTTCTAACTCTGTTCCTAGACTCATACTTTTCACGAAAACAAAAGAAAATGGAAGGCACACACACCTAGAGCATTACCAATGACATTTATTGAATGGTAAAAATGGTTACTCACAAAATGCAATGCTCAATGAGCCATAAAACAGCGTGGAGTAGTGCGGGCACATGTGCCTTCAACACATCAAGGGATAAAGTTGATGCGTTTCGGGGGCGCCCTTAGCTTGGCTCTGAGGAAGGTGGTGCGCCCCTGAAACGCGTCAGTTAGCCCTTGATGTGTTAAAGGAACATACTGTTTCTTTTATGGCTCATTGAGCGTTGCATTTTGTAAGTACCCATTTTTTTATTATTTTTACTAATTGATCATTTTTACTAATCAATAAATGTCATTGGTAATGCACTAGGTGTGTGCGCCTTACATTTGCTTTTGTTTTCGTAGTTTTCATCGGATTACCCCCATTGAGGAGGGCAGCATCCTCCTAGTCTTGGAATACTGTTGCTCTTTTCCATAGAAGACCTCTTAGCGCTGGAAGTGACTGTCTTTTTGTACTCCTACTTTTCAGTTCAGATCACCCTACCCTTTGCTTCTCCATGAAAGTTCTGAGGCTGATGGTAGCCTCCTTCGAGGTAGTGCCATTTGCCCAGTTTCTGTCATCATGAAACAAGTGGGTCCAGTCCTTGGACAGACCGATTCCAGTAGTACTAAGTAATGGTTTTTCCTAGCTTGATAGATCAGGAATCTGGCTCTGGAGTCAGGGGAAGTCTTTGCTTCCTATCTTTCTGAAGATCTTTGTAGCGGATGTTAGCCTGTCAGGCTGGGAATTAATTCTAGGCACTTTTTTGGAGCAGAGGATTTGGATTTCAGAGGAATCTCTTGTCCTGGTCAACATCTACAAGCAATTTGACTGTCATTCCAGTATTAATCCACCCAGTTAGAGGGGTCACCCGGAGAAACACAGAACTTGCTCAAACGAGAGGAGGATCCTGTCCTGGACACAACTTCACATTTCAGCCTCGTCTCCCTTTTTAAATCTCGGATGTTGACAATTGGCAGGCAGCCTACCTTGGCTAGCAGCACCCAGGCTAGCAGCACCTAGATCTTGTGGAAAAGTTCTTACGTCCAGAGGTGTTCAGGACCTGTGTAACAGGTAGTGGATGCCGGATCTAGGACTCCAGGTTCAACAACAAACTGGGCAATTTTGCTCCAGGTACAGGGATCTTCTAGTGAATGCAATGGATGCTCTGTGTGATCGGTATACCCTGATCCACAATCCAGCGATTCTCATGGCTCCAAAATTGGTCCAAGCAGATATGATATTCATTTAAGACATCTAGTGAATCTTCATGGTCTTTTCCAGTTTTTCTGGCTCCATTTACCACACTGTTTACGGTATAGCTGTTAAAGTCCAAGTTTTGTGGGATGGGGTATTTTAGAATTAAAGGAAGTTTTCCATATGACAAAGCCCTTATTTCTTGCAGCAGAGGTTGGCTCAGCATTTAGCTTTCAGCAGCACTAAGGGTCATGTTTGCTCTTGTGATCTTGTACAAGAAACCATTGGCTTACCTACTCCTTGATTTTTGATTTAAGTTCAGGTTGTCTCCTGTGTGATCCCCTCCTATTCAGTCCTCTTTGACTTTGTGGGATCTGAATTTGGTTCTTGCAACATTTCAAAAACCGCCCTATCCCCATCAGTAATCTTGACCTCTCCACTCATAGCCATAAGTGGAGTTTCTTATAGCCATCACCTCTGGGTGTGTCTGAACTGGCAGCCTCTTATCTCAACTAAGACCTCATTCTTGCATCCCTCTGTCCAGCTACAGTTCACTAGAAGACTATTTTTCTCTTAACTGTACCAGGTTTAGGACTACATCTGATGCCAGCTTCAGATGTAAGGGCCTGCAGATGGCTCTTTG
Organism: Aquarana catesbeiana; assembly: GCF_042186555.1. Classification (NCBI taxonomy): domain Eukaryota; kingdom Metazoa; phylum Chordata; class Amphibia; order Anura; family Ranidae; genus Aquarana; species Aquarana catesbeiana. The sequence goes on along the minus strand of NC_133327.1, from coordinate 318,986,699 downwards.
AGCTGCAGGCAGTCCCCAGTTCTGTTTTTTAGCGGGCTTCTTATTGTTTGATGACCACCCTCAGTTGGCGCTCACTGCTTTTGGCTGCCCTGACAGTTAAAGTGGTTCTAGAGCTTTACTCTGTTTACTCTGTGCTATGTTTTTTTTGTTCGTAGCGGCCCTGAATCTCCTCTTTTGGGGTCCACCACAGACTATATTGTGTCCTCCTCTTTCCCGAGTGCCTCCATAGCAAGCAGCTTGTTATAGGGGCACTCGTGCAGTCTCAAGCCTGAGCTGGGCTGTGTGTGTGTCTATAGACACACATGCACAGCAGGCCTAGGCCCCACTCCCTCCTTGCAGGGTTTGACTGACAGCAGCAGGAGCTCCTGCTCCTGATTCTCCTGTGAGAACAGAGGGGAGAAGAGCTGCTGCAGATGTGCACATCGCTAAATTGCGATCAGGCTCAAGTAAGTTGTTTAAAGGTGTGGGGGCTGATAAGAGCAGCTTTTGAAATGTTCTTTTTACCTAAAGGATACGTTTACCTTTTGGGGGGACGTGTTGCATGTTCCACCTGTTTTTGGGGTGGAACATGTAACCTGTTCTCACTGCTGCAGGAATCTTCTCTCCGAACTCTGGCACATTTAAAAAAAAAAAAACAAAAACAAAAAAAAAAACAAAAAACGCTCTATGGGGTCTTGCCCTGCCGTCCGCATCATTCATTCACAGAGTTCTGTAAATGGGAGAAATACAAGTATCTACAGCCTTTACGGCTGTCTCTCAATGAACTACCAAGGTGCTGTTGAGAGCTCTAGGTAGTTCACTGTTTTTTCTGTCAGTGCTTAACTGCCTGCTCATACGAGGTACGAGCAATCGGATATACATTGACAGTCTGTAGGAGTCCTGTATTGCACTCGCGATCTTCTGATTGCAGGTGCAATGTTTTGCAGGCTCCTAGTAAAGAAAAATAATGCACATATTATTTTTTTTTTTTTTTTTTTTTTTTTTTAAACCTGCAAAAAAATGCATTTATAATTTTTTTTCTTTAACAAAGGTGAACTCCTTTAATGCAGAAAATGCATTGAAGTGAAAAAAAAATGCCTTTTTATAACCATTTTGATAATTCGGTGGCCCTCAAGAGATGGGGAAGAAAATGGTATCTTTGTACTCACTGTAAAGTCCTGTTCTTGGAGTCCATTGGGGGACATGTGTCCCACTCCTCTGTATTTGTAGACATGCACTTGGTACTGCTTTGCTACAAAACTGTGGCGTATTTGGCAGTAGGAGGGGTTATCCTGGACTGGATTACTATTTATTTTTAGTTTGCCAGTGTTCAGTCCTCCTGTAGGCAATGGTATAACCTGACAATGTCGTTTGGTCTCCAAGAAAAGGATTTTACGGTAAGTGTAAAAATTCTAATAACGACCTCAGATTCTTAAAGGCTAAGTTTACCTTTTAAAAAACAAAATCATACGTGGTCATGGTGCCCCCAGTAGGCTAAACACTGTTCAGCTAAAACTTTGCTTACTTTAAAACGTGTAGGCCTGTTGCGCCACCTCCCACAGGCTGTCTGAAAAACTCTTCCTGCCAGTAATTTTTCCATCCTGTCCAATATCTATCTTGGATGCAAAATACAATGAGCGCTGACAATAACTTTTTTTTTTTTTTTTTTTTTAAAGGGGGTGGCGTGAAAGGCCTACACATTGAAACAAAGCTACAATTTTAGAAGCTGAAATGTGTTTTTTTTTTTTTTTTTAATAAGTTTTTATTGAACTATGCAAAGGAATCTAAATAATAGACGTCACCAAAAATAGGCAAGTCCGTAAACCAGCTGAATGCACATCTGGGAACAGCAATGTGATTGGTAAAGTACAGTAATAAGGGCATGGTGTAAGTACATATCAGATTAAATGAGAAAAGTCAGCAGAAAAGTGTGGAATCATCTCTGAAAAGTGCAGCAGGATACATCTAAATATACCCAGATGCCATAATGAGTGGGGAGTTCTGTTTAAGGTATTACGGTTCTGTTGAGACTGCAGAGTAAGGTGGATGATAAAATGAAAAGCCTTGGAAGTAGAAGGGAAAAAACTGAATTTGGAAATGAGAAAAGAGTAGAACAGTCCAAAGAAAAATAAAATTAAGATAGGAACGCTCATCAGTGGAATAGGTGAGTGTTCCTCATCTCAACAATGTGCAATGTTTACCCTAGGTCAAGTCAGGATTGCAGGGCTAGGCATATCCCCATGAAGTACCCAGGGTAGCCAAGTATTTTTAATGTACTTTAACCCACTTTTCTTTTCCCACTATAAGGTGAACTTAGTCCTCAACTTGCATGTGTGTTTGTAGTTTCTTTTTACCTGTGATAACCTGCCATCAACCCTAGACAAATTTGAATGTTGAGAATCAATGTAAATGTAAATTATGCATTGTTTCTTTTGAAAGGAAATACACTTTTTGCAAGAAAGCTAAATGGAAAGTACAAATTTGAGACACTAGTCCCAACAGCCGTTTATCAGCATATGAAGATGCACAAGAGGATTTTGGGACATCTCTCCTCTGTTTACTGTGTGACTTTTGATCGGACTGGCCGAAGGATATTTACAGTAAGTTTGATGTGCTGGCCTTACATTAACACTATACAGCAATATCTTGGATGATTTTTTTTTCTTTAGAAATTAGAATAACTCCAAAAACAAACTTTGTTGCAGATTCCTACCCTTTTGTTATTCTGAAGATATAGTTGTCTGTGTCAATGTACAAAGTGAGTGTGAATGGGAGTAACTTTATAATTGGATACGATTTCCCTTTAGGAGTATCTCATCAAAAATTACATTTTTGTTGCAAATCTTTTGTCTGCAAATCTTATTATATATAATATACACAGTGGGGTAAGTATTCAGACGCCCTTAAAGTTTTCACTCTTTGTTATATTGTAGCCATTTGCGAAAATCATTTTAAGGTCATTTTTTTTTTCCCTCATTAATGTACATACAGCACCCCATATTGACAGATAAACACAGAATTGTTGTCATTTTTGCAGGTTTATTAAAAAAGAAAAACCTGAAATATCACATAGTCCTAAGTATTCAGACCCTTTGCTGTGACACTCATATGTTTAACCCAAGTGCTGTCCATTTCTTCTGATCATCCTTGAGATGGTTCTACACCTTCATTTGAGTCCAGCTGTGTTTGATTATACTGATTGGACTTGATTAGGAAAGCCACACACCTGTCTATATAAGACCTTACAGCTCACAGTGCATGTCAGAGCAAATGAGAATCATGAGGTCAAAGGAGCTGCCTGAAGAGCTCAGACACAGAATTCTGCAAGGCACAGATCTGGCCAAGGTTACAAAAAAATTTCTGCTGCACTTAAGGTTCCTAAGAGCACAGTGGCCTCCATAATCCTTAAATGGAAGACGTTTGGGATGACCAGAACCCTTCCTAGAGCTGGCCGTCCAGCCAAACTGAGCTATCGGGGGGAAGAGCCTTGGTGAGAGAGGTAAAGCAGAACCCAAAGATCACTGCAGCTGAGCTCCAGAGATGCAGTCGTTAGATGGGAGAAAGTTGTATAAAGTCAACCATCACTGTAGCCCTCCACCAGTCGGGGCTTTATGGCAGAGTGGCCCGATGGAAGCCTCTCCTCAGTGCAAGACACATGAAAGCCCGCATGGAGTTTGCTAAAAAAACACCTGAAGGACTCCAAGATGGTGAGAAATAAGATTCTCTGGTCTAATGAGACCAAGATAGAACTTTTTGGCCTTAATTCTAAGCGGTATGTGTGGAGAAAACAAGGCACTGTTCATCACTTGTCCAATACAGTCCCGACAGTGAAGCATGGTGGTGGCAGCATCATACTGTGGGGGTGTTTTTCAGCTGCAGGGACAGGACGACTGGTTGCAATCGAGGGAAAGATAAATGCGGCCAAGTACAGGGATATCCTGGACGAAAACCTCCAGAGTGCTCAGGACCTCAGACTGGGCCGAAGGTTTACCTTCCAACAAGACCATGACCTTAAGCACACAGCTAAAATAATGGAGTGGCTTCACAGCAACTCCGTGACTGTTCTTGAATGGCCCAGCCAGAGCCCTGCCTTAAACCTAATTGAACATCTCTGGAGAGACCTAAAATTGGCTGTCCACCAACATTTACCATCCAACCTGACAGAACTGGAGAGGATCTGCAAGGAGGAATGGCAGAGGATCCCCAAATCCAGGTGTGAAAAACTTTCCCAAAAAGATTCATGGCTGTTTTATATCAAAAGGGTGCTTCTACTAAAGACTGAGCAAAGGGTCTGAATACTTAGGACTATGTGGTATTTCAGTTTTTCTTTTTTAATAAATCTGCAAAAATGTCAATGACAATTCTGTGTTTTTCTGTCAATATGGGGTGCTGTGTGTGCATTAATGAGGGAAAAAATGAACTTAAATGATTTTAGCAAATGGCTGCAATATAACAGAGTGAAAAATGTAAGGGATATGTGTGTGTGTATGTGTATGTGTATGTGTATATATATATATATATATATATATATATATATATATATATATATATATATATATATATATATAATATATATATATATATGCTATTTTTGTTTCCAACTAAAGTGGAGTTCCCCTTTTAAGTTGAAGCAATTGTAATAACCCCTGTAAAAGTTGTCCTGCAGACCCCTTTCACACTAGGGTGCTTTTCAGGCTTTTTGGCTCTGAAAATAGCGCCTGAAAAGCACCTCTCTTGACCCCCCAGTGTGAAACCCCAAGTGCTTTCACACTGGGGCGGTGCGCTTGCAGGACGGGAAAAGTCCTGCAAGCAGCATCTTTTGGGGCGCCCTTATCGCGAACGCTGTCACCACTCCAGTGTGAAAAATCTAAACCTAAATCTCTCTGTTCTGGGCGATATGGCAGTGTCACAGAATTTTTATTGTCGCATCACTACACCTAATTGTCATGGTTAAAGAATAACTTTATGCATTTATGAGAATACCTCTTGAGGGTAAATGTAAACATCAGTTGTATATGGTACTGTAAGATGCAAATTGCGGTGCCGTTGCTTGGTCATGCATTTTTTTTTTTTTATACTTTATTTTAGAACAGCACACAGTTAGAGACCGTAGTTATGGCAGTGTTGAACTGGAATACATTCATAAAAAGTTTTACACAGTACAAGCCATAACAAGCAAATATATGTACACCAAGGACCTGGAATACAAGGTCTAGGACGTCTCTGTACCCTGTGTGAATTTTATACAAGGTATATACAGAGAGACTCTCCGCCAATGCTCCAGACCCATATATATATATATATATATATATATATATATATATATATATATATATATATATATATATATATATATATATATATATATATATAGTATTCAGGTAGAAGGATTTACTTTAGCAGCTCCGTGTACTCCTCAGAGTAAACAAATTTATGCCAGTAAAACCATTTTTTAAGAAATTTCTCCCGGAGACCCCTTTCCGTGGCCACCAAGTCCTCCATTTTGTTGATTTCAGCCACTTTTTTCAAACAGATGGAGACTATATCCTCTTCCCAAAAAGAAAAATGCAGCTCTTCACCGCTGTAAGCAGGAGAGGTTGAAAAGATCGAAATACCTTGCTCGAAAAACAATGGTGATGCAGAAGGAAGAATACAGGGTCCTTTGGAAGCTCGCGGTCCATGAATTTTTGGGTTATATGGTGCACCTCCATCCAAAATGTTTGGAGAGACAGCAGGACCAGAAGTTGTGCAGAAGAGATCAGGATTCCTCTCCACACCTCCAGCAACAGTCCAAGCATTGGGGGGACATCCTATGGATCTTCACCGGCGTGTAGTACCAACGGATCAGAATCGTAAAACCCTGGTTCTTGGTGCATAGCACAGATCGATGTTTTGTATGAGAGCATCAGAATTCTCTCCACCTGCTTATCTATAAAATTGACCCCTAGGTCCCTCTCCAATTTGGTAATGTGATGAGGTTTGAAATCTGGAAGTGGGGAAATCGTCAAATGGTATGTTAGAGACAACGCATGATGCAAAGGAGATTGGTCCAAGCAAAGAAGTTTGAAGGAATCTGGGGAAGGTTGGCCTCCGAGGAAGTGGAATATTTGTATTTTTTGCCAAAAGGGCAATCCTGCGAAGACATCAGGCTATCCATGATTTGCTGTCTGGTCAACCAACGACCATTTACAATAAAATGACAAGCCTGGAATGACCCCCACTGCTTTCAAGTTTTGGAATCTAGGATCTTGTAGGCCAGGACTGAAGGCCAGGTTACCAACTATGGGAGTAAATGGAGAGAGGGATGGAGCAATGGAGAAGTCCCGAAAATGCCTTGGAACAAACCCGCCTGGTCTCCCCAACCGTAGGATGAGCGAGAACCCGGGCAAAGTCCGCTTGACACCACGTAACCGAGTCCAGCTAAATCCCAGAGAGTCTGTTCCACCTGAACCCATAGCTTCAGAGGGCCATGGCTGCACCAATCCAGCACTCTTGTCAGGTGGCATGCCATGTGATAGAGGTTGCGTCAGGGAGGGCCATTGGTAGACACAATAAAGACTGAGCAAGCCTAGGAGTCTTCTGAGCCCACAGAAAAGTAACAAAGGCACGATTAACTGTGCACAGACAGGAGCTCAGAACATGTATCGGAAGGGCCTGGAAGTGATAGAGCAATCAAGGCATGATGTTCATCTTCACTATGTTACACCGGCCGAACCAAGAAAAAATGCCATATTCTCACAGTGCCAGATCCTAATATCCCTCAAAAAAGGAGGAAAATTTAATGAAAAGATATCCGCCACCCTACTAGGTAGACTTCCCAGATATCTTATGTAAGAGGGGGCCCATTTAAAGGGGAAATCAGTCCTAAGAAGAGTAGTCAACGACTCCGACATTGAGACACCAAAGGCCTCTGATTTCTGATAATACGAAAAGAGGATAAATCCTCATAGGTCTTCAGTTCGTCAAGGAAATCCTGCAGGGAGACTTAAAGGTTTATATAAGAAAAATAGTAAGTCATCGGCATATGCCACGATCTTGGGGGAGAATGCCTCATCAAGATGTGGGCCGGAGCTATCTGGGTTGTTTCTAACTGTCCTTAAGGGTTTAAGCATTAAGATGAAGATCAGGGGAGAAAGGGGGCACCCTTGCCTCATCCCATTACGGATTCCAAAAAGAAGACAGGTGACCATTCACCTTCACTTGCGCAGAAGGATGGGAGTAGATGGCCTGAATCCAATGCAGTATCCGATATCCCAGCCGGAGGGTCTCTAGCGGGAAGACCCAGTTCACACTATGAAATGCCTTCTCCGTATCAGTTGAGAGGAGCAGCATAAGGATCTTCCGAACCTGAGCAGTATAGAGCATGTTAATCGCCTTGGTCATATTATTGTGGGCTTCCCGCATGGGAACTAACCCCACTTGATCAGAGTGGATCAGTTGTGGTCCCAGTTCAATCAGACACAATGCTAGGATTTTGTGATAACTGCTATGAGCCCAAAGCATATCCTCCGGGAAGGTGACCCCCCCCCCCCCCCCCCCCCCCCCGTGCCCGCTGCATTGTGTGCAGCATCAGAAGGTCACAAAAGGTTTTGTAATATAGGAGGGAGTAGCCATCCGGGCCAGGGGCCTTGCTTGCATACGTGCTATAGCCAGGGCTAGACCTCAACCGTAAAAGGTTCCTCCAGCGCTGCCAGGTCTTGGTCCGCCAAATGAGGAAGACCCCAACTCTGAATATACACCTGAATAGCTGCAACCCTGGCAGAATCGTCAGAGGTGGGATCAGGACGAGGTAGTTTGTAAAGCGGCATGTAGTATAGTCGAAATATCTCAGCAATCTCCTCTGTCACATGAACCTTCTGTTGTGTCTTGTTAAGGAGCTCAACAATAAATGTGCGAGTCTGTTGAGCTCTGAGTCCACACCAAAAGCTTACCACGTTTATTGCTGTGTTCATAGAACTTACGTCTACATTTGGCCAGTGTGGCTTTCGCTCTGTCCAAAGCAAGGGAAAGCAGTTGGGTCCTCAGCAAGGAAAGGTCAGCTATAGTCTTGGTAATTAGCGATTTCTTGTGGATTGCCTCCCAGAGCCTTGCTCTTTACCAGGAGATCCTCAACTTGTTTGTCCCTTTTCTCTTTTAAGACAGGAACTGATCTTAATGAGAATCCCTCTGATGTACCCCTTATGTGCCTCCGACACCATCATGGGAGTCTGGAGTCACATTGGAGGAAAATAAATTGTGTAGCTCCCTAGCAACTTCCGCAATGACCACTGAGGTTTGAATTAGATTCCTTCACCTTCCACATACAGGGTATAGACAAAGGGGACAGCAGATCTATGTCCACGGAAAAACCAGGGCATGATCTGAGAAAGTGATTGAGCCTCTGGAAGTGGACTTGACCTTGGACAAAAGAGATTGAAGTAGAAAGAGGTCAATTCTGCTATAAGAATCATGCTTGGTCATGCTTTACATTTTATTCTTTAGGTGGCTAAACCAATTTGTAAAGGATTGGGGGGGGGGGGAAGTTAAATTGCCACCTTGAACATTATTCTTTCCTCTGTGTCCTCCCCAACCCCCCACCTCATTGAATTGAAGCATTCCAGAGGTCAGATTGCTAAATTTTCATAATAATAAAATGAGTAGCAAAATCGCCTGGAGCTTCTGTAGAACTACAAATGAGCAGTCTTGAACTTTAAAGCATTTGTTAACCCCCCCCAAAAAAATCCTTTTTTTTCTAAAGCATATTAATACAGTGCTTGTGCTGTGTCATTTGGACCCCTGTATACCCTAAAAATCCTGCCTGATCCTGCCTGGCTATACCCTTCCCTGCAAACAGACCACGCAGCTCTCCGGTGTCTGTGTCCTCTGTCTTCCGCCCCCCCCTCCTCTCGTATCTGATAATAAATCTCCTTATCCCCTCTGTAGCATTTAGAACATCTGTCCCTGTGTAATGTAAAAACTCAGCCGATCTGTACCTGTGTAAATGGCTCCAGACGCTCAGCTGATTGTCGGCTCTCTCTCCCCTCCCCTTCCTCCACCGTCTGACGTCAGCAGGATGGCTCGGCCCCGCCCACTTCAGCTCTGAGCTGGAGAAACAAGGGAGCTGACATGTCAGCTGAGAGCTCAGAGTGCAGCTTATACAGGTACAAATCAGCAGTTTTTTTGCATTACACTAGAGCTGCACGATTAATCGCCAAGAATCGTTATCACGATTCTTTCCCGTTGCGATCTTGATAAGTGTTTCACGATTCTTGCTATGCAAAGAATTCTCTCTGCTCTTCTGAAGCCACAGCCTTCAAAAGAAAGGAAGAAAAAATCTGGGCAGTCTGCCAAGAAGCACAACATTCTTTATCAGTTGAACTAAGTCTAAACATTGTAACAATTTTTCAATGGAATACACTTTGTGTGTAAGTAAGGAAATTTTAACCACTTAAACCTTTTTCTGACATTTGTTGGTTTCAAGTTAAAATCATTTTTTTTTGCTAGAAAATTATTTGGAACCCCCAAACATTATATTTTTTTTAGCAGAGACCCTAATAAAATGGTGGTTGTTGCAATATTTTATATTGTACTGTATTTGCGCAGCGGTCTTTCAAATGCAATTTTTTGGGAAAAAATTACTTTAATAGAAAAAAAAAAACCCAGTAAAGTTAGCCCAATTTTTTTGTATAATGTGAAAGACTTTACATTGCGAGAATTGTGATCTTTTTATTCTAAGCAAAAAAATTGTGATCATTTTGGCCAGAATCGTGCAGCTCTATACATTACACAGACACAGGGACAAATGTTATGATACAGAGGGGATAAGACGATGTTAGTACAGTGGGTTAACAACCACTTTAACACAGGGACTCCCTAAAGTCTCAAAAACCCTTGGTTAAAGAGAAAAGCATCGCTCACTACATTTTGACATCAGTCTGATCTAAAGATTCAAATAGGCAGTAATTTGTGTGCAGTTCATATTATTGTACTGTGCAATAAAACTTGGGGTTTTAGGTTTGATAGGCAGTAACATTCCAGCTAGTATCTTTGAATGTATGTATTGGCAGTTAAGAATTTCCACAAAAGATTTCACTCAAATATGGATTAGTACAGAAAGTTAAAGGGGTTGTAAAGGTAAAAATTTTTTCACCTTAATGCATTCTATGCATTAAGGTGAAAAAACTTTTGACAGTACCGCCGCCCCCAGGCCCCCCGTTTTACTTACCTGACGCCTCGAATCTTCGCTGCTCATCCTCGTCATCTTCATTGCAGCTCAGCCTGGTCGCTGATTGGCTGCAGTGGATGGATTGAAAGCAGCGCAGCCATTGGCTCGCGCTGCTGTCAATCACATCCGATGACGCGGCGCACCGGGGGGCGGGGCCGAGTGATACAGCGAGCGGCTATAGCCGCCGGCTGTATCACGGGAGCGCGCCCGCAAGCACTCACCACCATGCGAGGGAGCTCGCATTAAGGTGGTAAATGCTTGCGGGGAGGAGCTGAAACAGCCGCCGAGGGACCCCAGAAGACCAGGTTCGGGGCCACTCTGTGCAGAACGAGCTGCACAGTGAAGGTAAGTATAACATGTTTGTTATTTTTAAAAAAAAAAAAAATTACCTTTACAACCCCTTTAAGCCCAACTCCAGGCACAACAAAATACCCCTGCAGTGTAACCCCCCTCCTCACACTACAAGGGTTAAAGTGGTTGTTACCCTAAATAAAAAAAAATATAGATCCTGTTTCCTTATAGCAGATAAAACGGCACAGTGCTTGTGCTGTCTAACTTGCCCTTCTGGAAACCGTAAAAAAAAAAAACCTGGCTGATCCTGCCAGTTTTGGCCCTCCCCCATGTAAACTGACCATGGCTTATCATGGCTGTTGAGCCCTGACACCATGGTCCATTTACATGCCTCTGTCATATGCGGTCTCCTCTCTGCTCCCACCTGTCCCCTCCCTGCCTGTCAGCTGGGAGTCTGTGTCTATCTTCACCCCCCCGATGCTGTTGGTAAAAATCTACAATTTAAAAAAAATAGCTGCCTGCCCCTGTTTTTAAGCTTCCACCCTGCACTGTGCAAGTGTTTGTTAGAAACAATGCATCTAAATACAGCACAAAAAGGTATCTTCAGGACGGTCATGTGACTCCTGGCCGCTTTGCTATTCCGATCCAGGGCTACATTGGAAGGGGCCGAGCGGCTGATGTCAGAGGGAGAGCTCAGCTCCTCCTGCTGTAGCCCTGGATTGGAATAGCAGAGTGGCTGGGAGTCGCTTGACCAAACTGAAGATGCATCATAAAAAGGTATTTAGAGGCATTGATTCTAACAAACACTTATACAGTGCAGGATGGCCACTTAAATAAGGGGGGCTGGCAGCAAAGCATAATTTAGGCTTACAAACCCTTTAAATGCATCCAGGGCATTGCAGAGGAGGCTGTATTTACCTTTTTTGTTTGCTCCAGAAGCATACCTTCAGTGCTGCAAATGGTGCTTCAGACACCTCTGTAAGTTGCTTGTGGCCACACACTCTCCTCTTCCGCGTATAGTACAGCTTTAGTATCCCTGCTTTGTAAGAGACGACAGAGGGACCACCCCCAGACCAGAGCCTGAAGTCAGGTAAGTAATCTCTCTTCCTTTATATCCTAAACTTAACAAGCAATTTACCTTTGCAGTGCAGAGGGGGCCTACTGTAATGGGTGGTCTTGTGCCAGTTGTTTTTTTTTCTTTCAATTCTTTATTTTTAAGTTTCAACAAGTCAAGGAGTAAGCGATCATAAGAAAGGTGTATGCACTACACGTCCTTACATTGTAAGGTACAAGCTCTAATAGGAAAAACAGAGTTTTTTTTTTTCAGAACTCAGGAAAAACTTAAGTATTCAACATAGTGTGAAAACAAAATGGATTTTTATAGAGATTCATTGGAACCCACAAGGAGACTTCCTTCGTATTTTGCAGCGGACAACCCTTAGTCCTGGTTGCTCCATTGAAACAAACTGTTTGAATAGCCTGAGGAACAGAAAAGTGAAGGGGACAAAAAAAGTGAGGACATGTGAAGCAGATTGCCCCAAGCAGGGCAAGAAAAGGGGGAAGAGGAAAGGGAAAGTGTTTGGTGGTCCAGGATCAGCGCAGTAGTGAAATATTAGTTTGGGTAGCCCTATACAACCAGTGGTCAAGGTTGATGGAGTTGGACTTGAGATGACAAAATGTCCCGGTATTCAGAAGTGCATGTGAATTCTGTCCAGTAAAACCAATTTTTATGGCAACCTTCTTCCCTGAGGCCTTAAGCGTATCCATTTGTTGGATCTCCTATTTACTTTAGCAAACCACAGACTTTTGGGTGGCGAGGCAGTTAGTTTCAAATATAATGGTATGCATGCCTTTCCGCATTCAATACATGCAGTAGTAGGGAGTATTTGTATCATTTCAATGACATAAGGGTTAAATAGAAAAGAAAGGCAGTCGCCTCTACCAACAATTGGATGTCTGTCAACTAGAAAATCTGAAAAGTCTGCCTTGTGTCCAGAAGTCCATTATGCCCCTTGAAGTTGGCCTTTGTTCGTTCATACCTTTTAAGTATCACATCATTTGAGAGAGTGTCATTTGGTTGATTACTTACCTTGGTAACACAAAGGTTAATTTAGATGCTGGTTGATGCTTTCTAAACTGTTTTCTTTTATGAAATCTGTGATATTGATTGTGTGCTTTAACATAAATCTCAGGGCTCTGATGACTGCCTGGTAAAAATATGGTCAACAGATGATGGCCACCTCCTGGCAACATTAAGGGGGCATGCTGCTGAAATCTCTGATATGGCTGTCAATTATGAAAATACAATGATTGCTGCTGGAAGCTGTGACAAGATGATTAGAATCTGGTGCCTGAGGACATGTGCCCCACTGGCCATTTTGCAGGGTCACAGCGCTTCTATAACTTCTCTACAGGTAATAATTTATTAATTCCACTAGACATAAGAGTCCTGGTAGTTTGATCTGTCTTTGTATACATATTTATCTTGATAGCGGCATCCATGGCTTTAAAAGATGGGGGGGGGGCGCTTTTTTTCTTTTTCTTTGTTGTTTTTTTTGTATATTAAACATTAAAAAAAAATAGTAAGAAAACAAAGCTGGAGGGTTTAGTTTTGTTTTTAAGGTTTTGGATACACACTGTGTTCAAATATAAATACCTAGTGGTGTTATTTATTAAACTGATATGAAGGGGATGGGAGGCTGAGGTTGGAGATGGCTACCATATGCTTTGGTAATGTAGTATTTTTTTCTGTGAACTCTCCAAATGTCATGCATAAAGTATTTATGCATAAAGTATTTAACTGCTCTGAGGCATGGTGTTGGTCATACACTCTACATAAGCACCTTAGAACTCATGCATATATGCAATCGTTTTTCCCTCCCCATGTAATTTATTCATACTATTTTTTTATTATCTAGTTCTCTCCACTGTGCAGTGGATCTAAGCGATTCCTCTCCTCTACTGGAGCTGATGGCACAATTTGCTTCTGGCTTTGGGATGCAGGCACTCTAAAAATAAAGTAAGGTTTTTTATGTTTTTTAGAAGCTTTTAGGCTCTAAATTAATAAGATGGGATGACAAATTTCCAGAGCTTTCTCAGTTAATATTTCCTAATAAGTAGCAGAGCATCTCTTCTATAGTTTGTAAACTTGTATGGGCAGTGATTTCCTGTTCTGGTTTTCTTTACAACTTTATCTAGTAAGAACATTTTCTTCTGCATGCAAAAGCAGTAGTTTTATATGCACATTTGTACCCCAAAAGCAAGGCTCATGTGGTAGTAGAGGACAGTGAGAAGCTCTGTCTTGAGCAGAAAAAAGTTGTGATTAGTAACTTTAGCTGCCTATAGCTATGGATCCGTTGCTCATCCTGACTAGAAATGAGCTTTCGGTTCAGGTCCAGGGAGTGATTGAATCTCAATTAATGGGGGAACTAAATAGCCATTTGTGGCTGCAGCCATAGTGATTCATTTAGTAGTGGTATCACTACGGCCGCAAAATGAATGACTTTCCGAATAAATTAAGATGATCATACTACCCAAGATCTTGTATGTACTTGTATTCAGGGTACTACCCTGTATACCTCCCACTGAAACACTTCAAAACGATAGGCTATTTTTCATATGATTGACTTCCCAGCTCATCAGCTTGACTCACCTAGAGAAGATCTTGGTCATGAGTATATTTGGTTATTGTCAGCCACCATCACTGGCCAGTTTGACTTTCTGCCATTTGCAGCAAGAGTCTGGCAGGAGAGAATTGTCATATACTGGTCGTGTTTGTGCAGTCAGGGCATCGTTTTTTCTTAATCGAGGTCTGTCTTAGTTTGGGTATGTTTACGTTTTCCTATTTTTTTTGTGAATGAGCAGCGAGGGATATTACATATTGGCACATCTGGTCAGGGCAGCATTCCTAGTGCTATAATTTGTCAAATGTGAGTCATAGGTTGTTAGGCACACACATCATGTTCTGATTGTATACCTATGCGGTTTGGAGTAAATGGTGGGAAATAACAGTATATCACAACTAAACCGTAAGGCCTCGTGCACACACGTTTACAGAATATAGTAGATTAAAATATCTGTCACTTTCCTGCAGTGGTTAATGGGATTTGATTTGCAACTGCATGCATTTTAAAGGTATATTTGGTGATTTACTGCAGCAAGCTTTTATGTGCAGGTTGCCATTTCCAGTATGTTAAATCTTTTTACCAATACTGGGGTGGGGGGCTTGTAGATCAGACAGTGGGTACATTCTTGCCATCTGTGAACGTTCCAAAGTGTTTATTTTTTTTTTCCTCTACATAACCAGACATTGTATGTTGTTTTTTTGTGTAAATAAATATATTTGAACTTTCTTCTTTAGTCCCCGGCCCATAAAGTACACAGAGAGACCACGACCGGGGGTTCAAATGATCTGCTCTTCTTTCAGTTCTGGTAAGTAGCTGTAATATCAGCAACATACAACAATGGTGTAGATTTTGTGTATTTCTCAAGAATTTGCATGCGTTCTAGTGGAATATTCCATCCTAATCACGGACAGGTCTTTTTACTTCTGGCAATCCCAGTTCCATTTAGACTATGTTCACACTATGACCTATTTTTGACATATTTGCTGTAGTCGCAGTATAGTAGCGCAGGTTCATTTTTTCCTTAATGCAAAGAACTGAATGTTTACAAGAAGAGGGAATTCCCTTTTTAGTAGTGAACGTCTGACATAAGTGGTAAAGAATTCAGGGTAAAAATGAGATTGGCGCAATTGGAATTCTGCTTGCTTTCAAAGACTAACTCCAGTTTTTTTTTTTTCTGACTTAAATACTTAAGTCCAAACAAATACTTTGTTTGGACCAAGCTAGTTCAAACAAACTATTTGCTTCACTAACAGGTACACTTGCTGGGAGCTGTGTATAAACTGCATGTAGCATCAGCTATATACAGTATACAGCGTTGTGTTCCGGCAGCAGGATGGTGACTTCCTGTCCTTCTCTCTGAATAATTGAAGTCGGGCTGAGTGCTGCTCAGGCATTTGCAGAAAAACATTGTATTTCATCATGAATATAGGGCTTCCTCTAATTGGCTGTTTGGGGTTGGCTGTAAACGTGTAGTGGGGGTTAGGTTAGTAGGTAATGAAAGGGAAGAATCGGTGTATGAAGAAAAGATAGGATGACCAAGGCAAATAAGTAGGATTGGGGGAGCAGGGTTCCTTTGAACACACAGAAGTGGGAGCAGATTTAAGTCAGGTTGTTTTGACCATCAGAGTTTTACCTTTGTCTGAAAAGAGGAAGTCATTCCAATAGAACCAGTTTTTAAAGTCTATTTCATGCTTGTTTTGTGAGGACAAGTCAAGATCCTCATCCCCCCTCTCCTCCACCTATTGCATCAACATGGAGACCGATTTATAGTGGAGCATTGTCTTTTTGCTGCATTTAGTCATTAAGGCTATTTCGGCGACCATTTGGGGCAGTGCCAAAGCATGTGGCAAATAGCCCCTTACGTGCTTTAACAGATTTTAAAGTCTGGTCTGGAGTTTGATGCAGATGGATTACGTTAGGCAGATAAATGTATGATCTTCTGACATCTGGAAAAGGCTATACACTCATATATTTTAGGTAAGGCCAGGAGGTCACAATTGAGTCTAGGGTTTTGTTGGCCCATACAAACTTGTTGAATAAGGCGTTAACTTGATTGAAGTAGGAGACTGGGATGTTGGTCAGTAAGACCACACCATAACCCCTGTAAGATGGAGCACCACATCTTGAAAGTGAGGCTTGAAACACATGATGCAGGAGCTCTTCACTTCCATTGTACCAGCTGAGATGCACGCCACGCTTTTCGATTCACTCACTAGTGACGGGCCAGCCTCTGCCTTCTTTCCTAGCTGTGCTACTTCCTGCTGTACTTGCACAAGATTTGCAAGTAGTTTTAAGCTATTAAAGAATATATTACACTATCTATGCCTTTCTGTGGCTCGTTTGTGATGGAGCCATATTTCACAGATTAAGTGGAAGGGAGCTGAGGATATGTATTCAAGATTATATCCGATTGCAGATCGTACCATTTCATGCCATTTATGATTGCATTGAGATCCAGGCTAATTTCTGGAAGCAGTTGGATAAAATTGTGTGTGGCATGAAGGAATCTAGCCAATGGAGGAAGGGATCCTTTGATTTATATGCCTGGGGCCCACTTATTGACCTAAGATATCTGGTGAGCACATTCATTTGTCACTTCGGGTGAAGCACTTTTTTTCAAGATTGGAAGCACATTGAACTTTAGGAGGCATGGTGTTGGCGTTTACATAAGAAGACCCGATTTAAAACATTGCTATATATGTTATTATTTTGTCTTGTTTTTGGACTTTTGACACATACATATGTTTGAATTGATGACATGATTTATATGCACTACATCTACTGATTGTTTTTACTCATTTATTGCATTAGTATATGGTCTAATTGCGCCCTCATTCACTATATTTTAAGGCCAGGAGGTGGCAATCTAGTGTAGGGTTTTGGTTGGCCCATACAAACTTCATGAATAAGGCGTTAACTTGATTGAAGTAGGAGACTGGGATGTTGGTCAGTAAGACCACACTATAACGCCTGTAAGACAGAGCACCACATCCTGAAAAGGGGAGGTGGGGGGGGGGGGGAGCCTCATCAACCACAGGGGAAGGGACTTTGACGTTTTTGTCTTTCTTCATTTGTTGGCACATTCAATTATATAAAATCATTGTCTTAACTATATCACATTAAAAGATAAAGTGCCATCCAGGTAAAACCTTATCATATAAAACCAATAATAAGGTGTTGGACAGTCAATGTTGACTGTTATAAGTGTGTAGAATCAGCTCGTTTTGCTATGCTTCTTCAGGATTCACACTTAGCGATGGAGACTGAAAAAACAAACACTTGCCAAAAATCAAAGCAAAAGCGCAACAAATATATATACTGCAGTACAAAGTTAATCATCCTATTTAACCAGGAAGGACAAAGGAAAAAAAAAATCTGTTAGTCTTATCTGTGTGGGTAGCAAGTTCCTTAGATGGCTGTCTTTACATGGGATGTTTGTTTTTAGGCCCCCCTGTTGTTTCTCACTGTTTTTATATTTATTCATTTTTATCTTAATTTTTTTTCCCCCTTTATGTACTTCCTGGTTAAATAGGATGATTAAATGTGTGTGTGTGTATGTATGTGTGTGTGTATGTGTGTATATATATATATATATATAATTTGATTTTTGGCAAGTGTTTTTGTTTTTGCCGTGTCCATCGCTAAGCGCGAATCCTAAAGAAATGCATGGATTCTACACCCTTTTAACATTCAACATTGACTGTCCAACACTTTATTGGTTTTATATGATATGGTTTTATCTGGATGGTACTTTATCTTTTAACGTTATTTAATTTAAAACAATGATTTTATATAATTGATATTTTCCTTTTCATACATCACGGGACACAGATTTAGGCTAATATTCATTACCTACTGGGTTATACGCCATCTCTAGGTGACGACACTGGTAGACAGTCTTAGAAAGTCCGCCCCTATATAACCCCTCCCATACAGGAAGTATTTCAGTTTTTTTTACCAGTATCTACAAGGTGGATGGGTAAGTTTGTTGAGCTCTCTGAGCTCCAGGTCTTCAGTCCCAAAACGGTTCTTAAATTAATTAAGGGATTGACCGTTCACATCCATTTTAAAAAAAAAAAGCTTCTATGCTTAACTCCATTTTTTTTTTTTCGTTGACTTCAAATACTTTGGACCAAGCTAGTTCAAACAAACAAGTTGCTTCACCAACAGTTACGCCTGCTGGGAGCTCTGTGTAAACTGTAGAGGTCGACCGATATGGGTTTTTCTCTGGCCGATGCCGATATTTAGAAATCGCGGTGGCCGATTCTGATATGTGATGCCGATTTTTTTTTTTTTTTTTTTGGGCCGATATATTTGGCCGATTTTTTTTTTCCCTTCATCTCATAAAATCTAACAGTTAGACCCCTTTCACACTGGGGCGTTTTTCAGGCGCTTTTGGGCTAAAAAGAGCGCCTGTAAAGTGCCTGTAAAACGGCTCCCCTGCAGTCTCAGTGTGATATCCTGAGTGCTTTCACACTGAGGCGATGCGCTGGCAGGATGTAAAAAAAAGTCCTGCAAACGGTATCTTTGGAGCGGTGTATACCCCTCCTCCACCACTCCTGCCCATTGAAATGAATGCGCACCGCTGCCGAAGCGCCTGCAAAGCGTTTTGGCAGCGGCGCTTCAGGGGCGCATTTAACCCCTTCCTCGGCCGCTAGCTGGGTTATAAGTGCCCCGCTAGCAGCCGAATAGCGCCGCTAAAATGACGGTAAAGCGCCGCTAAAACTAGCAGCGTTTTACCATCAACGCATGCCCGCTCCAGTGTGAAAGCAACCTTAAGTAATAAGTGATACAGAAAATTTTTTACTTTCTCAGCCGCCAGCAGATCTGCCCGGGGGAATGGTCCCTACACCAGAGGGTGTTCCAGGAAAATTGCCAGCGTTGGGGATGACCAGATGTCTGTCTATTGGCAACCAGGTTCAACAACAGCTTACATCAGTTTGTGTCCCGAACAAGGGATCCCCTGGCAATCGGAGCAGATGCTCTGGTAGTTCCATTGAGCCAGTACTTCCTGGTTTATGATTTCCCTCGATCTCTCTCCTTCCACATTTGTTGCACAGGATTTGGTGAGAGGGGGTTCCAGTCATTCTGCTGGCACTAGCCTGGCCCAGAAGGCCCTGGTTCCCAGGTATTGTGAGGTTGGCAATAGATGGGCCATGGACGCTTCCGCACCGCCCTGATCTACTGTCTGAGGTCCTATATTCCACCCCAATTAACAGTCTCTAAATTTGACGGCATGGCTATTGAAGCCAGGGTGCTGAAGGATCTGGCATCTTGGGACAAGTAGTGTCTACCCTAGTGAATGCTAGGAAAGCGGTCACTAGGAAGATCTACATAAGGTCTGGAAGACTTATATTGATTGGTGTGAAGCCAGAAAATGGTATCTTTTGAAATACGTGATTTGGGAGAATTCTCTGTTCTACAGTCGGCTGTGGAAATCAGCTTGGCTTTCAGTGCAATCAGAGGTCAGATTTTGGCCCTGTAAGTATTCTTCCAAAGGCCTTTAGCCTCCCATTCGATGGTCTGAACCTTTATGCAGGGGGCAACTCGTTTGCTTCCCCCCATTAGGTCACCTATGTGTCCTTGGAACTTTAAATTTTGGTGCTGTTACAGAAACAACAATTTGAGCCTATTAAGGAAATTCCAATAGTCTTGCTGTCATGCAAGTTAGCCTTCCTGATGGCCATCACCTCAGCTAGAAGGGTGTTGGAATTGGCAGCCCTTTTATGTAGGGAACCATACCTACAGTAGCTCACAAAAGTGAGTAAACCCCTCACATTTTTGTAAATATTATATTATATCTTTTCATGTGACAACACTGAAGAAATTACACTTTGCTACAATGTAAAGTAGTGAGTGTACAGTTTGTATAACAGTGTAAATTTGGTGTCCCCTCAAAATAACTCAACACACAGCCATTAATGTCTAAACCGCTGGCAACAAAAGTGAGTACACCCTTAAGTGAAAATGTCCAAATTGGGCCCAAAATGGTCTATTTTGTGTGGCCACCATTATTTACCAGCACTGCCTTAACCCTCTTGGGCATGGAGTTCACCAGAACTTCACAGGTTGCCACTGGAGTCCTCTTCCAGTACATGACAACATCAAGGAGCTGGTGGATGTTAGAGACTTTGTGCTCCTCCACCATCCTTTTGAGGATGCTCCACAGATGCTCAATAGGGTTTAGGTCTGGAGACATGCTTGGCCAGTCCATCACCTTTACCCTCAGCCTCTTTAGCAAGGCAGTGGTCGTCTTGGAGGCATGTTTGGGGTCATTATCATGTTGGAATACTGCAGCCCAGTTTCTGAAGGGAGGGGATCATGCTCTGCTTCAGTATGCCAGAGTACATGTTGGCGTTCATGATTCCCTCAATGAACTGTAGCTCCCCAATGCTGGCAGTACTCATGCAGCCCCAGACCATGACACTCCCACCACCATGCTTGACTGTAGGCAAGACACGCTTGTTTTTGTACTCCTCACCTGGTTACCGCCACACATGCTTGACACCATCTGAACCAAATAAGTTTATCTTAGTCTCATCAGACTACAGGACATGGTTCCAGTAATCCATGTCCTTAGTCTGCTTGTCTTCAGCAAACTGTTTGCAGCGTTTCTTGTGCATCATCATAGAAGAGGCTTCCTTCTGGGATGACAGCCGTGCAGACCAATTTAATGCAGTGTGCGGCATATGGTCTGAGCACTGACAGGCTGACCACCCACCCCTTCAACCTCTGCAGCAATGCTGGCAGCACTCATACATCTATTTCCCAAAGACAACCTCTGGAAATGACGCTGAGCATGTGCACTCAACCTCTTTGGTTGACCATGGCGAGACCTGTTCTGAGTGGAATCTGTCCTGTTAAACCACTGTATGGTCTTGGCCACCATACTGCAGCTCAGTTTCAGGGTCTTGGCAATCTTCTTATAGCCTAGGCCATCTTTATGTAGAGCTACAATTTATTTATTTTTTTTCAGATCCTTAGAGAGTTCTTTGCCATGAGGTACCATGTTGAACTTCCAGTGACCAGTATGAGAGAGAGAGCAATATCACCAAATTTAACACACCTGCTCCTCCATTCACAACCTGAGACCTTGTAACACTAACGAGTCGCATGACACCGGAGAGGGAAAATTGCTAATTGGGCCCAATTTGGACATTTTCACTTAGGGGTGTACTCACTTTTGTTGCCAGCGGTTTAGGCATTAATGGCTGTGTGTGTGTTTTTTTTTTTTTTTTTTTTAAGGGGACAGCAAATTTACACTGTTATACAAGCTGTACACTCTCTACTTTACATTGTAGCAAAGTGTATTTTCTTCAGTGTTGTCACAGGAAAAGATATAATAAAATATTTACAAAAATGTGAGGGGTGTGCTCACTTTTGTGAGGTACTGTAATTCTTCACCACGACAAGGTGGTGTTGCGACCTATTCCATCCTTCTTGCCAAAGGTGGTGTTGGCCTTTCATTTAAAGTGTAACTCCACTTTTGTTAAAAAAAACAAAAAAACATTCCCCTCTGGGTGATCTATGTACTTTGCAAGGATTTATAACAACTTTATTGCAAAATCCTACCTTTTGTTATTCTGAAGAAATCCCTCTGTTTTCGTCTGTGCCTCTGTTCTGAGTGGGTCTAATGGGAGTGATTTCATAATTAACTGTCAGGTGTGCAGCTGCAGGGCTCTAATGAGGAAATCTGCTGGGCCTGCATCCCTTTTTTAGATGTGCTCTTTATTGAAAGTATCTCACCAAAAATGACTTTTTTTTTGCAGGGGATGCCTAAAATTTGACTTGTATCTTAGGCAGACTTCTGGGAAAATTAATGCGCCAACCACACAAGCAGGAAATGATTCTGGGGAGTGGTCAGTACACATTATGTGTAACGAACAACTCCATTTAGCCATATTGAAATGCATTCTCAGAAAATGACAGCAGCTGCAGATTTAAAAGGAAAGGTAATTTTTAATAACATTCAATTACAATGCTGTGAGGGGTGTGGGTTGAGTGACCTCATACGATCCGGCACCTCATCCCTTATATTGGTAAAGTGCAAAGGAGGGGAAATTGATAGGGATTATAGCAGTGCCTAATATATGGAATATTGCAGTATTTTACTTAAAATGTGTATTTTTTTATTACATAGAGGTACAGAAGACAACAAACACAGGGTGCGTAAAATATAAGCAGCGTAATATACAGATTGTAATACTGGCCAAAGTATCCCTATGCATGTCAAGTCCCTACATGTTTTGCCATACATTGGCTTCTTCGGGAGATTATATGATCATGATTATTCAACAGTGGCTCTGATAATAAACACATTCATTATTACAAAGTTGAGAAAATAGAAATGTCACAAAACATACAATGGTACCAGGAAAAATACATACAAATAAACATTAAGTGTCATGGCTCATAGACTGTCTCACCCCACAAATCCCACCCAACTTATCAAGGGGACCCCCACATAAGGGCAGTCCAACAATGACTGCAAAGGGAGGTTCCGTTCGTGTGACCACAGGGGGCATACAGAGGCCAGGCTAAATTAAAGTTAAGAAGAAAATTATAAAGGGAGTTATATATATATATATATATATATATATATATATATATATATATATATATATATATATATATATATATATATATATATATATATATATATATATATATATATATATATATATAAAATTATAATTGGCCATAACACAGTCCTGTATGCACCCTGTGATCACACGAACGGAACCTCCCTTTGCTGTGATTGTTGGGCTGCCATCATATAAACCCCTGAAGAAGCCATTGTTTGGCGAAAGAAGTAGGGACTTGACATGCATCAGTGACCATTTCAAGCATATGGATACTTTGGCCAGTATCACTATCTGTATATTACTCTGCTTATATTTTATGCACCCTATTTTTGTTGTCTTCTATACATCTATGTAATACAATTTTCTATATTTTTGAAGTAAAATGCTGTAATTTTCCATATCTTAAGCACCGCTATAATCCCTATCCAGTTCCCCTTCTTTGTACCTACTGAATTACAAATATGATTTAATGTCGCAATTATACGCGCTATTTTTTTTTCTTCCCACGAAAGTGGAGTTACCCTTTAAAGCAGAACATTGTTTTGCCTTCTTTTTTCTCTCAGCCTTGTACGGTGGAAGACGCGGCATTCCTTTGACGTCCGGGCAGTCAGATTATTTGTCTAGATCTGCGTAGGTCCAAGGATCAGACTCCTTTTTTGTTTTACCAGAAGGACCCAAAAAGGGACAGGCAGCTTCCAAAGCTTTCATTGCCATGTGGGTCTGCCAGTTGGTCATTCAGGCCTATGGTCTGAAACATAACGCTCCTCCCTCCAGGGTGAGAGCTCATTCTACCAGGGGTGTAGGAACCTCCTTGACTTTTGCCATCAGGTATCTGTGGTTCAGATTTGTAAGGCTGCTACCTGGTCTTCAGTGCATACGTTGACTATATTTTATCAGGTAGATGTTAGAGCAGCCGAGGATTCGGCTTTTGGCCGTAGTGTACTATAGGCTGCCATTTCTGATGGCTATTTTTGTTTAGCAGGGTGTCTCCCTCCCCTCAAGGCTATTGTTCTGGGATGTCCCAGTAGGTAATGAATATTGGCCTAACACTGTTTCCCATTATATATGATGAAGAAAATAGGATGTTTTCATTATACTTGCCAGTAAAATAATTTTCTTTGAATACATCCCAGGACACAGAGGTCCTTCCCCTTTTTTTGAGGATTCAGTGTTTGCTAACAAACTGAAGTATGTCCTGTATGGGAGGGGTTATATAGGGGCGGACTTCCTGTTTAAGACTTTGTCTACCAGTGTCCATTCACCTAGAGATGGCGTATAACCCAGTAGGTAATGAATATTAGCCTAACTCTGTGTCCCATGATGTATTCAAAGTAAAGGATTTCACAGCTAAGTATGACGAAAAAAATCTTATTTTTGTCTTTCCTCATTTGTTAGCACATTCAAAGTCCCTTCCCCTGTGGTTGGTGAGGCCCCTCCCCCTTTTCAGGTTGTGGTCCTTCCTCTTACAGGTGTTATGGTGTTGTCTGACATGTATTTGAATGGAATGGTGCCACTATGAGTATTTCTATATTTCTGTCTGGCTCCCATCCTCATTTGTACTGATGTTGGTCAGTAAGATCTGAAGAAGATAAAGTAATCTGGGCGTCATCTTAATGATATTGCAATGGCAAAATCATGAGAACATCCTAGGCTCCCACTTCATGAGCCAAGTCCTGATTCTAGGGAGAAGTGGCAAGAAGTTCAAGTTGAAGGTGTTTTTTTGCTTCAGGAGGGATTAATATGCCCTGGTACTTTAAAAAGGTTGTAAACCTCCGGGGGGAGACAAAACCTGCAAGACAAAGGCAAAATGAGCTAGCATGCATTGCACACTAGCTCATTATGAAATACTTACCTTAGAACAATGCCTTCCAGTGCCACTCAAACGGCAGACATCTTTCCCAGAGTTACTTTTGGGTTTGCGGGCTCTGGCACAAGTGGGCTGTTCCTTCAGTGCGCATTTAGTAAATATCTCCTAAATTGTAAGTTTAGGAGATATTTACAGTAGCTACAGGTAAGCCTTACTATAGGCTTACCTGTAGATAAAATGAACCACTTCCAGCCAAAGGACGTCCTATGATGTCTTTGAATTTCAGTGGGGATATCTGAATGATGCCTGCAGCTGCATCTTTTATAGCTGGAGATTCTGTGCACCGTAAGAACGATCATAGCAGCAGTTCAGCCGCTTGATTGTTCCTACATGCGACGGGTGGGTGCTTCTCCGGGCTCTCCCGTGCCATCGGGACCCGGAGAAAGAGACTGCCGCCGCCGGATGACTAGCATAGAGATTTCCGGTGACCACATGGTCACCAGTCATCTCTATGACCGTTGGAGGCCCAGATGCGACGTTATGACTTTCCTTGTAATAGGATCAAAAGTTTTAAAAAATGTTTTTCAAGCGTCCCCCGTGTGCTCGCGCACCAAAGTGAATGCACACAAGTCCCGTCCACATATGTAAATGATGTTCAAACCACACATTTTGAGGTATCACTGCATGCGTTAGATTAGGGCTGGGAGTTTTTTTTTTTTGGACACCGCGCCAGTCCTGAGGAGCTGCGGGCATGAGTTTTTAGGCGCGGCCTCACCTAAAAACTCATGCCCGCAGCTCCTCAGGACCGGCGCGGTGAAAAAAAATAAATCTATAAACGATTTGCTTAAATTTTGAATCGATTTGACCTCCCAACTCGATTCAAGATTTAAATAGATTTTTTTCCCCAGCCCTACGTTAGAGCGAGAGTAACAATTCTAGCACTAAACCTCTGTAACTCTAAACTAATGACCTGCAAAAAATATGTAAAGCGTCGACTATGGAGATTTTTAAGTATCGAAGTTTGGCGCCATTCCATGAGTGTGCGCAATTTTAAAGCGTGACATGTTGGGTATCTATTTACTCGGCGTAACATCTTTCACATTTTACAAAAAAATTGGGCTAACTTTTTACTATTTTGTTATTTTTTTTTTATATTCATGAAACTGTTATTATCGTACATCACGGGACACAAAGATATTATAGGCCACCTTCAGGTGGGACACTGGCACGCCCTAAATTAAAAAGTGTACTCCCTATATAACCCCTCCCACTGCTGGGAGTTACTCGTTTTTTTCGCCAGTGTTTTAAAGTGTTGGTCACGAGTAAAGATGTGATGTGCTGAGCTCCACTGGAGCAATCCTTGCTGGGGCTAGCCATGCAGCCGGATCCATTCAAAGTGTCTTTTAGGCCGAGAGCTGGACCCCAGGATCTAGTACTTTTGGTAGTAAGGCCATAAAGTTTTACTGGCGGTGGTGCTATTATAGGTCCAGGATTGTGGGTTTTCTCCCCAGCTCCTGAAGGTTTAACGGAACCCACCGTGAAGGGTGAAGATTTGGTCTGTTGGTTTTACCACAGAAAACCCTGCGGCGGGGAAGGTAAGTGGAGTTTTTCTAAGAAATTTTTAAATTTTCTTCTGAATATGTCCTTTAATTTAGTAAATGTTGTCATGCTTATGTGTCACCACTGGGGGCTGTATGGAGCACATACCTTCTCATACTTCCTCAGAGAGCTGTCTGGAACAAGCAGTTTCCTTTCCTCCAGCCAGCAGCAGACCTCTGGTAAGTCTGGGGTGGGGGTTTTTCCTCCTCACCAGACGCCCCCCACCTGTGCCATTTTTGCTACCCCTCTTCAAAAAGGAAGAAATACCAAAAAAAAAAGCGGCACACCGCACTTCTCGGCGGCTTCCAGGCTCTCCTCGCCATTTTCTCCCCTAATCTGTAAGATCCCATAGGATCAGAGGCCCGCACTCGGGAAAACTTTGTTTGAAAGAGAGGAGGGGGGCGGGGCTTAGCGCAGGGTTGGCGTCCTTTAATGCCCAGTGCAGGAAAGAGCGTTTTTAAAAAGCATTAGTGTTATTGATGCAAGCTGCGGATGGACACGAGCGTAGAGGTGCATGAAAAAGGTTGGTGACACGGGCATTCTTTTTGAACACATTTACTGTTGCATCAGGCTGAGCGTTGATAGCAGCGGCAGTGGCTGACTATTGCTCAAGCAGTGGATGTGATTTCTTCTGGTAGTACCTCTGCTTTGTGCATCGGGCTATATTCAGGGGGGGGGGTTGAAACACCCCAAAAAAAGGAGCTAAAAGGGTCTCTCTCAAGTGCTGGGAAAACCTACTCTACAAATGGCATCTTCCCCTGAGAGAGGGTGGCTGGTCAGATTGAACATCGTGGCCGTGAAATGTCTGCAACTGTTTTCAACACTGCAGCCCCTGTTGTTTTTACACTTTTTTTTTTCCTCAGCCATTGTAGGTTTTAAAAGAAGTTTAGCGACTTTAATCGCATTCCAAAGTGGTTAATCACATCCCAGTGTGATCAAGACGTGACAGGTTCTCTTCCATTTTCCTAAGACCCCCAGACTGAGGAACTAGGGGCAGGAGAAGACCCTCAGGGGACCGTGATGAGGCTGATGACTCCTCTGAGGTGTCAATTGCGGGAGGGTCAGCTTTTACAATCTGTATGATTGATTGTACAATTTCTTGCTGAATGATCCGCTCCACATTTATGCACCCTTAACTGAGTGTTTGGGTTCGCTAAAGCCTCCTCAAGCTGTGCATGCTTTTTCCTGTCCATTCATTGTTAGGAAAATTTTTTTGTATCTGGAGGATCACCCAGATGAGCATTATTGCATTCTAAAAAGTTTTTCACACTTTATCCTATGGTAGAGAAAAATTCATTAAGCAGGGTATACCATTAATTATCGCTACTATATCTTTTGTGAGTAAGTTTGACTTGTCTGGCAGACAATACTCAAATACTTAGGGATCCAATGGATAAAAGGTTGGAATTCCTATTAAAAAAAAAACACACTTTTTCCTCTGGCAGGTTGAGTGTCTCAGCCTGCGCTGACAGTAATTGGTTAATCGTTGAGAAACAGGTGTTTAAGGTATCCTACTCAGCAGGTCCAGGAGGCAGCTTTATGTTTGCAATAGTTGCTATGACAGATTGCGCCTCCTTTAAGTGTTATGCAAAAAACTCCTGGCTAGTCTTTCCTTTTGTGGGAAGACAGCTATCTGGGGATATTTTGGATATGTCCAAAGAATTTCTAGCAAAAGAAAGATACCTCTTTTGCATTTTTTAAATGAAGGACTAATTGTGTTTTTTATTTCAAAGTTCCTTCTGTGCCAAGGGCATCAGCCTCCAGGCAGTCACGACGGCCTCCGCCATCAGGTTCAAAGGGTAATCCTCAGGGTTAAC
This sequence comes from Aquarana catesbeiana, assembly GCF_042186555.1. NCBI lineage: Eukaryota > Metazoa > Chordata > Amphibia > Anura > Ranidae > Aquarana > Aquarana catesbeiana. The sequence goes on along the minus strand of NC_133327.1, from coordinate 318,958,791 downwards.
CACAGGAACAAAAGAGGTCTTGAGGGAGGAAGCCTACAAGGTACTGTAGCCTCCTTATGAGGAGGTGCCCCTGCTTGCTCAATAGGGACAATTCTTCTACAGTTCTCGGGGATCTGGCAGAAGGAATGTCAAGACGAATGGGGGACTTCCTCAATAGCTTCAACGTACAAACTGGAGTTCCAGGAGTTTACGTCTCCTCGTTTTCTTGGATCAAATGTTCCCAAGGATCCAGAGAAAAAAAATCTTTCTCTCTAGCATTGGACCATATTTTGGCAAAAAGTGTTCATGGTGGCCCCATGTAAGAGTAGAGATTGGGATTTGGTTAAATCCAAATAGGCATTCTAGATCTCAAAAATCTAAAATTCAATTGCTTAATATAATCTCTCCTTTTTTGCATGAAGATGCATATCTCCATATGCCTATTTTCTCACTCACTAGTAATATTTTCTTTCAAAGTGGAAAATCATCTTTTTTTAGTGTGTAGCTCTGCTTTCCGTTCTAGCTGCTACACCTTGAGTTCTGGCTCCTTTTTTAGCCAGATTGCGGGCCCAAGGTATAACGACTTATGGTTTACCTAGTCGATCTGTTCTGGTTAGACCAGTTGGTAGCTCACTTAGACCAAAAGTATGGTCACCACATTCGACTACCTAGAATATCTAGGTTGGATTCTCAACCTAGGAGGAATCTTCTTTAAAACATGATGAAAATACTTGGGTCTGATCATAGGTACATCCAGAAAAGGGTATTCGTACCCCAGGCTAAGATCAGCACCATAAAGGTCTGATCTAGGTAGTAGGAGCAAGATGTTTTTTCTCCTATTTAACTTTGCATGTGGTTGTCGGGAAAGATGGTTGCTTCATTCGAGGCCGTTCTTTATACTCATTCTAGACTGCTGCAAAGCAGTATCCTATCGGCTTGAAACAGAGAATTCAAGCTCTATATTCCCAATCTGTCTGACTCCAACGCCTACGGCCGCATTAACCTGATGGCGCTCGATTTCGTCCGATCTTGGAGGCTAAGCAGGATTGGGCCTGGTTAGTACCTGGATGAAAGACCACCTGGAAAAATACCAGGTACCAGGCACTCAGCCTGTAGGTACAGTACCTACAGGCTGAGTGCGCCAGAGCCACAGTTTATGGTTAACATCCAAAAATATGCGAAGGGGAAAATCCTTCTTTTACCTGGGAAATAGTATCAACATATGCCAACCTTTTTTTGTTTAGGTTGGGGGACAGTCGTGATAGAGGCAGCTGTCCAGGAGAAGTGGCCTAGATCAGAAATGGCCTTGCCCATTAACATTTTAAAAACTCAGGCAGAACACTTGGTTCTGAGGCCTGAACGTTCAGTTTAAGGTATTGTCCTGCTAGGAGTCAATCCGTTGATGCCACAGCAATGGCCTATACAAGTCACCAAGGGGCACAAGAAGTTGTGCGGCAAAGAGAAAGGTGAAGCTTATTCTATCTTGGGAAGAAAACAATGTACTTTGCCTATCGGCAGTTTTTATTCTAGGAATAGAAAATTAGCAGGCGGACTACTTGAGTCGCCAGTAGTTTTTCCTGGGATAATGGTTCCTTCACCCCGATATCTTCCTGTCAATATGTCAAGGATGGGGGAATCCCAGACATAGGTCTGTTTGCGTCCAGGATCAGCAAAAAAAGTTGACAACTTTGTGTCAATAACAAAGCATCCACTAGCATGCGGAATGGATGCCTTGCTATTCCCGTGGAATCGGTTCTCACTGATTTGTGCATTCCCTCCTATTCAGCTTGCATCCACAACTTCTTTGCAGGATCAAGCAGGAAGGGAAGTCTGTCATTCTTGTGGCCTCCAGCGGGGCCCAGGAAATCTTGGTATGCAGGGGTCGTAAAGATGACAGTAGGGGACCCATGGACCCTACCGCCATGTCCAGACCGTCTTTCGTAAGGTCCGGTATTCCATCCTACTTTACGAACGCTAAATTTAACGGTTTTGCTATTGAGGTCCACACTCTGAAAAAGCGTGGGCTGTCAGATTCGGTAGTTTTCTACCTTGGTTTATGCAGAGCCGGCCTCCATGGTTATATATTATGGAGTCTGGGAAACATATGTCTCCTGGTGTGAAACCAGGAGCTGCACCCCAGAAAATAAGTCTAGGTAGAGTCCTTGATTTTTTTTTCTGCACATGGGATGAGAAATAGAGCTGGCCTTGAGTGCTTTCTAAGGACAGGTCTCGGCCTTATCTGTATTATTTCAGCGACCACTTGCTTCGCATTCTTTGGTCCATAACTTTATTCAGAGTGTAACGCGGCTTAATCTCTGGTTAAGTAACCCCTGAACCCTTGGGGCTAGAATTTAGTTTTCCCAGCATTACAAAACAGCCTTTTTTGGGCTGATACGACATATTCCTTTTGGTCCTTTTTTGACAAGGAAACCATTTTTTCTGGTAACCCTATCTGCTGCAAGAAGGGTATCAGTATTGGCTGCTCTTTCTTGTAAAGAGCCATATTTTTGTTCACAAGGATGAGGTAATATTGCGTCCTCATCCTAACCTTTTGCCAAAGGTAGTATCATGTTTTTATCTAAACCAGGATATTGTTCTACCGTCCTTTTTTTTTTTTTTCCAGAACCCTGTTCTTTGGAGGGAAAATCACTACATTTTTTTTGATGTGGCGAGAGCAGTTAATGTCTGCTTTAAAGGCGATTGCTCAGATTTAAAAAACGAATGTTTTTATTCGTGTTGCCTGAAAGTCCTAAAGGAGGACAGGCAGCATCGAAATCTACTATTCTTTAATAGATTTGACAAGTAATCGTTCAAGCTCATGGTTTAAGAGGTGGATTCCACCCTCTCAAATCAAAACGCACTCCTCTAGGGCTGTTAGTGCTTCCTGGGCAATGCATCACCAAGCCTCCATGGCTCAAATCTGTAAGGCTGCAACTTGGTCTTCAGACTATACACTTACCAGATTCTATCAAATGGATGTAAAAGGTCATAAAGGATATCGCCTTTGGGCGCAGGGTACTGCAGGCTGCAGTATTAGTTCTCTAGTCTCTTGGTGCCCTACTTTTTGTTGTGTCTCCCTCCCTTCAGTTGGTATTGCTATGGGACATCCCACATAGTAACTACTATGGCTCTGTTCCCCTTGATATAAGATAATAGGTTTTTTAAAACCGCTTACCTGTAAAATCCTTTTCTTTGAAGTACATCACGGGACACAGAGGTCCCTCCCTTCTTTAGTATACATGTGTATTGCTTTGCTACAAAACTGAGATACTCCCAGTAGTGGGAGGGGTTATGTAGGGAGTGCACTGTTTATCTTAGGGCGTGCCAGTGTCCATCACCTGAAGGTGGTCTATAACCGGTATAGTAACTACTATGGCTCTGTGTCCCGTGATGTACTTCAAAGAAATGAGTTTTAAAGGTAAGCTGTTTTAAAAATCCTATAGAAGGGAAAACACAATGTGGGAGCCCCCAAAGCTGTATAACCCAAATGTATACAAAAAATAGGAAGTTTCCCCAGGGTTTTTTTTAGCAGCAGAGAATTTGTATAAAAATAGTTGATGTAAAAAATCATTTATTTAACAGACAATAATAATTTCAAATGAACAATAAGAATCGTCCATATAGGTAGTGCAACACAAAAACAAACATGGAACATCACTCATAGCAAGGAACACTCTATGTACAAGCATGGTTTGCCAATTGTATTTATGACGTATGTATCCACATGAAAGACCCCGATGCATTTAGACCCTTGCGATTTTTCGGTCTCTTCAGGGGGATTTATATTATAGGAAAATACCAAATATCTAAAGTCATTGGACAATATAAAAAATTTAAGTATAGCATTTCGAATTGAGCAAAATTATATCTCCATACACATAGAGGTATAGTTACCAATGGGTGGATGAAGACATGAGAATGTATCGTACAAACCAGCATTGCAGGATTGTAGTTGTCCAATGATCTCATCGCTGTTGCACTTTCTCCCGCGTTCTCCGGATGGGTGCATAGTCCACCGAGCTTGCAGGGGTCCACGTTCTAGGACCCAGAGAGGAGGATGGGGGGTAAAACCTGCAGATGGACATGCAATGACTTTTTGTAAGTAGTCGTTTAAATAATGTTGGAGGAGTGTCTAGAAGTGCTTGGCAGCTGTAGGCTGGTTGTTATTTGGTCACTAGTGGATTCATGTTATAGAAAAAATTAATTAAGTTATACATAACTTGGCATAGTTTATTCCTTAGTTGGATTGGTTATAAAAACTGTTTTAAAAATCCTATTTTTTAAAAAATAACGGAAAATGAAAAGGGGGGGGGGGGGGAGCATTCAAATTGCCACATCCATAAATATAGGAAATAGAGGGTACTAAATGGTAACCAAAAAGTCAGACTTTATAGGCATGGAAACCATGGAGAGGTAACAAAACTAATAATGACGCACAAGGGCTCAATGTACAAATTGTATCATTTGTCTATGTTTTTATCCTCTTTGAACACTGTTTATATATGATGAACTTTTTTCAATAAATAGTTTGAACATTATTAGTTTTGTTACCTCTCCATTGTTTCCATGCCTATAAAGTCCGACCTTTTTGGTTACCATTCAGTACCCTTTCATTACTGTAAAAAAAAAACGCGTTTGAACAATTGTTGCGAAAATACTGTGCGACATAAAAAGTTGCAACGACCGCCATTTTATTCCCTAGGGTGTCTGCTAAAAAAACATATATAATGTTTAGGGGTTCTGAGTAATTTTCTAGCAAAAAAAATGATTTTTACATGTAGGAGAGGAGTGCCAGAATAGGCACAGTATGGAAGTGGTTAAAGAGGAAGACTTTACTCTGTAACCACTTCAGCCCGGGAAGGTTTTACCCACTTTCTGACCATACTATTTTCTTGCAATACGGCACTGCATTGACGCTGTACCCAAATAAAATTGTTTTTTCCACACAAATAGCTTTCTTTTGGTGGTACTTGACCATCTCTGCGTTTTTTTTTTTTTTTTTGCCCTATACAGGCAGTCCCCAAGTTACGAAATGACTCCTACTTACGAACGGCCACTTTTGCTCCACGCTGGTCCTGGATATCTCCGGACACATCCCATATTGCAGTACTACATGTGCTGCACGGCCAGAAGAGCCCCAGATAACATACCAAGCGCCTGGAACATCCCATATCCATGCACAGGCGGACGTTACACTTAAGAATGCAGTGTTCCGACGGAAGTTACACTTACAAATGCAGTGTTGCGACTTACGAACAACTTCGACTTAAGAACAAACCTACAGTCCCTATTGTGTTCGTAACTCTGGGACTTCCTGTAAACAAAAAAAGGCCGACAATTTGTAAAAAAATAACTTTTTTACTTTCTGCTGTAATACATAGCCAAAAAAAAATATTGTAAAACATCAAATATTTTCATCAATTTAGGCCAATATTTATTCTGCTACATATTTTTGGTAAAAATAATCCCAATAAGCATATATTGATTGGTTTGCACAAAAGTTATAGCGTCTACAAACTATGGGATACATTTAGGAATTTTTAGTTTATTTTATTTTTTTACTGGTAATGGCGGCGATCTACTTTGTTTAGCGGGACTGCAATCTTGCGGTGGACAAATCTAACCCTAAGTGACACTTTTTGGGGACCAGTGACACCAATTCAGTGACCAGTGCTTTAAAAAAAGCACTGATCCCTGAATAAATGAGTGACAGGGAAGGGGTTAACACTAGGGGTGATCAAGGGATTAAATGTGTTCCATGGCATGTGTTTCTAACTGGGGGGGTGGATACACTGGAGGAAAAGCAAGATTGTGATTCAGCTTGGCTGCTACGACGTGATCTCTCACTTTTTTTTCTCCCTGACAGATCAGCGGTGTGATTTGTTTACATCGGCACATCGCTGCTCCGCCTCTCTTGTAAACGATCGGTGGGTCACAGTGGCCATTGCTGCCGCCAGACCCGTCGATTGGCTCCTGCTGTGTCCAATCACAGTGGGAGTGGCGTGCGCCCCCTAAACCGTGCACATGAAATCGCATACAGGTATATGATTTTGCGTGTCCGGCCGCCCTGCTGCTGTAAATATACGTGGGGCGGTCCAGAAGCGGTTAAGGACTGAGGAACTAAATTTGAATCTAACGTTCTTATAATTAACATTTTAGGAAGTGTGACATGTCCACCCTTTAGCTTCAGATTTGGGCAAATGCATTTCCACATGGGAGAGGTCACCATAGAAACTTTCTAACTCCCGTAGAAAGTTTGGGAGGGATATGGTGGGATTTGTGGAAAATAGGCCATTGCCATAGGACAATCTCCTATCGTCTGAAATATCGGGTTTGTTCCTAATTCTGCAAAGGTAGATGTCTAATGTGAGGGCAAGAAGAAAAGTAACAGCACTCTGCAGGGACAACTCAATCCATACACCAGGTCCACTCACAGGTGCCGAAGCTCGATGTGTCCCAATACACTCCAATGCAACAGTATTAAAAAAAAGGCGTCAAAACTGTAATCCTTGAAGTGTCGTTTATTGGTATATCGGAGTGACAATAAAACACAGCTGACGTGTTTCGGCATTAGCCTTAGTCATCGCTAGTTAGAAACAGATATGGCAAAATAAATATATATTCACATACACATATGCAAACTCCGTCTCTACATACTTGGCCCATCAGGTTAGTGTCACAGAAAATTAACATATTTAATTGATACCACCAATTATCCAAGTGGTTAGTGACTACACCTGTTAAGTTATGCACTTCCCCCCCCCACTAACCTGATAGGCCAATAAACGATACTTCAAGGATTACAGTTTTGCCGGCTCTTCTTACTACTAATTTGAGGGCAAACATGAGGGAGGATATTGGGCATCCCTCTCTGGTCCCAATGGATAATGTAGCGGGGCCTGAGAAGGCACCATTTGTGCTAAGCGATGTAGAAGGGACAGAGATTATGTAGTTAATCAATTTAGGCCTCTTCTCCCCTTCTGCAAATGTGGTAAATTTGTATAGTATGGTTTTCAGAAAGCAATTCTGGATGGAGTTAGCGAAGTTCAAGTAAATAGTTGCTAGGGTTGCTTTGGAGTAGCTGAACAGACATTTGAGGAAGAGGAATCTGCCATCTCCTTTACTAAAAGATTAGCATCCAGGGGACTTTTCTGGATATTAGGATGGAAACCCTTTTGGATTTTGTAGCATTGATAATGGGTCAGGAAGTAACGGTCTCTTAAAATAGGTTTCTTGAAGTGGGTTTTTTTCAATGTATGCTATATGAGACTTCTATCTTTCCAGGTTTTCCAATTTAAAAGGATTATCTGCTTCTCAGGGGCTTTCTGGCATTTAGCATTAGATATAATGTAGATCTAATCCGTCCCTTGACCCAAAACGGGAGCAGAATTGAGAAAATAGGATCGGGGGAGTAAGGGGAAGGTGTTAAGGTTGGCAGTAAATGTAGTTTTGAGGACAGGGCCTGTGATGATCTTCGGGATCCTCCGGAGCCAGATATAGTGGTGGCTTCTATTTTTGTTGTCCTCTGCTTGGATTTGTAGTTGAGCTAGGTGTTGTGCCTGCAGGGTTGATGCCCCTTCCAGAACAGCTATATGTGTCTTTTGGGCATCGGATGTCTATAAAGACATGACTTTGGAGTCTGTTTTGATAGATTCCCTCGACTTCAGTTCTTATGGAATGTTGCTGCACCCACACTTCTATTCTACCTTGGTAGAGAGCAAATAGAGTAGGTCCAGCAAATCATGAGGTAGTGAGGATGACGTGGTTGCTATGTCTCATAAGATACAGAGAACCAGTTGGCAGCTGATGGTGACCCAGAAGCTCCAAGCATTGGTGTGAAGCTGGGTAGGCCAAGTGCATTTTTTTGTTGTATGGATGCTTTCGACTCCTGACCTTAGTTGGCGCCCTTAGTTGCTGCTTGGTTTTGTAAAGTAACAGAAGGGAGCAGCACTATCTTGGCTGCTGGAAATTTGAAGGGGCTGGGAATGTAAAAAAAAATAATAAAATGCCGGATGGTTAAGTCCCAGAGTAGATTGCTCTCTTTGTCTTCCTGCAGACAGACATGTAGAAGAGTATACACTGCGATTTGGTTCACTCTGTAATGTCACCTTCCCGTGAGGAATGAGCATTTCCTGCACCCCCTGCATTTCTGCTGGGAATGGTCACCCATTTGCATGTGCAGTGTGGACAATGATGTCATGGGGGGGGGGGGGGGCACTCCATCTACTTGTCTGGACTTTCTGCTTCTTCTGGAGCACCTTCCTCCAGTTCCTTTGTTTTAAGGCAGAAATTTTCATCTGTCATTGCTGGTTTAATTTTTTTTTACAGTGGCTGGCTTTAATGGCATGGCTGTTGAAGCCAAAGTCTTAAGAGGCTGGGGAGCATCTGATTCAGTCATCCTTACCCTGCTGAAGGCCAGGAAGGCAACGTCTAGGAAGATTTATTACAGGACTTGGAAATCTTCTTTTGCCTTGTGTAAGGCTAGATGACTTCATCCTTGCAAGCATGTCATGGGCCACAACCTGGTGTTTTCTACAGTATGGGGTAGACCAGAAACTGGCCCTGAATACTATCAATAGTCAGATTTTGGCTTTGGTGGTTCTCATTCAGAGATCCATTGCTTCACATTCCTTAGAGCATGCTATTGTACAAGGGGTCACTTGTATTGTTCCACCAGCTAAGACTCCGTAGGTCTTCAACTTGGTTCTTTCTATATTTTAGAAATTCCCACTTGAACCCATCTGGGATATTCCCTTAATCCTTCTGACTTGGAAGGTTATTTTACTGGTTGCCATAACCCTGGTACATAGCTTTTCAGAACTGGCTTCAGGAAGGAACCATTCCTGGTGCTCCACCGTGACGAGGTGGGTTCATGGCCTCAGCTGTCCTTTTTTATTAGGGTGTGGCTTAACGACGTCCAGTGAGCAACCACAGCGCACCGCTTGGAGACACAGAGCTTACTACCAGAAAGGCACCATATTGTGGTAGGAGACACCACGCTATCCCTGCTGCGGTTCGCCAACAGAATCTTGTTTAATACTATACGTTTATTATGTGATGTTTTGTAAGTGCAAGTCCTAAAGGGTGGCATATTGTGGATTCAAATAAATTGTTTTACTGGATTACCCTATGGAGGTTGTTTTTTTCTTTTCTATATGATCTGAAACGAGCTTGCCATAGTGTGACCTACACCCTCTGATGCAGTTTAACCTGGGAGATTGGATGAGGATATCAACACTGTGTGTTGTTTTTTTTTTTTTTTTTTTCAGCCTATATCATTATCTGATTTGGTAAGAGTTTAATTCAAACGGGGATGTGAGTACCCCCCTGCTTCTTCATGTGTGGTGGTGTTGGTGATGGGTTCAGAATCTTATGGACTCTTATGTACTATTTCTATTTCCATCACATCACTATTAGTTCTTTTTTGGTATTTCATTATCATATATAGCGCTGCCAATATTTTTATATTTTGATTGTTGTGCGAACCATGTTTTTATGGTAGCAACTTGAGCTTTCATTTGGCTATAGGATAACCTTATTGAGGGAAAATAGAGTTTTTTTTTTTTTTTTTTTTTTTTTTTTTTGCTTAATCTACAAACGCTTGCATGAGAGGAAATAATAGGCGTACGTTCCTACTTATCTTTGTTATTTTGTCCTTTTTTTATTGAAGGTTTTTTTTCTGTTATTTTTTTACCCCATCTTAACCAGGGCATTTAAGTGTATGGATGTAGCGCTACCTCCTCCAAAAGCAAATTAAATCACAATTCCAAGTAAAAAATAATCCTAAACAGTAATGGTGGTGCCCCCAATTAGCAACCATTAATATGCACACTGTGTATCAAATTTCTTATATACTGAAACAGTGATGGTAATAACCTCCTATTAACTCATTCCATACAGTGTCAGTGATATTCTAGTGACTTATTACAACAATAGACTAATATACAACATAAAGAAAAATCAACATATATTATAGGGAGTGTGGCCACTTAAAGTGATTGTAAGGGTTTTTTCTTTTTTAAACAACAAACATGTCATACTTACCTCCACTGTGCAGCTCGTTTTGCACAGTGTGGCCCCGAACCTCATCTTCTGGGGTCCCCCAGCGGCTCTCGCGGCTTCTCGCAGCACCGGGGGGGGGGGGGGGGGCGGTCACTGCCAGGTGTTTTTTCACCTTAATGCATAGGGTTTACAACCCCTTTAACCAGTGGTACATGTGAAACATCAAGGGTGCTTATATTGCAACAAGTCCATACAATAAGTGAACATGCCAGAACCACTCCGTGATGGTAACTGATCTGACTCACTTCCATGGATTCAGTGTTCTTCACCAAATCCATGGAACTTCCCCTGGAGACCCTACACAGGGTCTAAATGCGCTTTTCGCATAGGGGTTTAAATCCACTGGATGGCAGTTTCTCTGTTTGGTCCTGGGACTCTTTCACCTTAGCCAATAAACATCATACGGACAAGAGAAAACTTATATAGTGCTTTAACTGTGTAAAAGGTTGAGCTTTAGTAACCACTTTAGCTCCAGAAGGTACCCCCCTTCATGACCAGGCCATTTTTTTGTGATACGGCACTGCGTTACTTTATTTGACGACTGCGTTTTTTTTTCCCCACAAATAGAGCTTTCTCTTGGTGGTATTTCAACACCTCTGTGTTTTTTTTATTTTTTGCGCTATTAACAAAAGAGACCAACGATTTAGAAAAAAAACAGTATCTTTTACTTTCTGCTATAAAACACATCCAATAAAAATAAAAAAAAAATCTAATTTGGGAACCAATGGCACCAGTACAGTGATTGGTGCTAAAAAAATATGCATTGTCACTGTACTATAGACACGGGAAGGGGTTAACGGGCAATCAAAGGGTTAAGTGTGTCCCTAGGTTTAAATCCACTAGGAAATGCTTGCTAACTGTGGGAAGACCAAGATCCGTGTTCCTGCATAGCAGAAACACAGGATGTCTATCTTTCTTTGTCACAGACCAGCGATCTGCCTTGTTTACATAGGCAGACCGCCGCTCTGCATCTCTCGGGAACGATCAGTGGGTCCCAGCCGTCATGGGGTCCGCCCGACCCGCTGATTGGCTCCCGCTGTTTTCAATCACAGCAGGAGTGGGTCACCAGTGACCTGTCCCAGAAGTGCAGAATCACGTAGCTATATGTGATTGTGCACACCGGAGCTGCCGCCCCACAGCAAATGTGCGTGGGACGGTCGGCAAGCAGTTGAATTAAATGAAGAAACACATTTTGTTAGTGCACTACCTCGGTGCACTCGGGTGACTTGCTTGATACCTAGGGGGTGCAAAGTCCCCTTAGGATCACCTAGACATCCGCAGGTGCTTGGCTGTATATTCACCAGAAGTTAACTTCCTGGTGATGCGCGATTATGTCACAGGCTCTGCCCAACGCGTTTTCCTCACTGATCCTTTCTCAAGAGGTGAGGTGACATTGCAAGTGTATTTATAGCCAAAAATTCAATTATGCTGTATTGCGGCCGTGACCATTTTGCTGGTGACTCCTTGCTATTACTATGGGCTATAGACTGACTCACTGTGGGAAACCAGGGCATTGCGTTTCCTCTTTATGTACTAACCAAAGCCAACTGCTGCAATTTGGCGGTCTGATTTCCCACTTTGTGCTTTTTGAAGGCCCAAAGAAGGGTCACACAGAAGAAGGGTCAAACAGCTTCCAAATCTACAGTTTCTCATTGGGTATGTCAGTTTATTTCTCAAGCTTATGGTCTCAAGGGAAAAGTTCTGCCATTCTTGGTGACAGAGAGAGGTGTTGGTGCTTCCTGGGCTATTTGATATCAAACTTGCTACCTGGTTTTCAGTTCATATTTTAAACAGTTTTATTAAAGTGGATGTTCAAGCATCTGAGGATGTGACCTCTGGTGGGCAAGTTTTGCAGGCTGCTGTTGCTGTGTGAAATTCTAACCTATTCTGGTTTAGTTTGGGGTCTGAAGACTTGTTGGCATGTTGCTCATTCCTTGTTCAGCCTTTTTGGGACATCACTGTCGTAATGCATATGAACATGCTCTGCATCCTTGAATGTACAATAAAGAAAATTCGATTTTTCGTTTACCTGCAAAATTCTTTTCTTGGAGTACATCACAGGACACAGGAATTCCACCCCTCTCCCTATGTGCTTGGGTTTCCAAAAACCAACTGAAGCTAAGACTGTCTAGGAGGGGTTGTGTCTGAGAGGGGATTTTTTTTCTTTTTTTTTATGTCCAATCACCTGAATGTGGTATCATAACTATCGTAATGGATAGAAAGATGCCTTGTCCTGCAGTGTACTCCAAGAAAAGGAGTTGATGGGTAAATCAAAAATCCTGTTTTCCTTTCTGGTTAGTGATTTTTAAGAAAAATATTTATAATTTAAAAAAAAAAATAGATTTCCCCAGTATTAAATTGGGGAACACAGCAGATCTCTTGTGGTTCTTTTTTAAAATGTTGCTGGCAATTTTATGTCAGTGGGTACGATGAGACCTACAGTTGGGTGTACTAAGCAAGCATAGGCATTATTGGGGGGGGGGGAGATACATTATTAAATATAGATATAGTAGACATTGTTTTGTCCATATCATGAGGGAATTGTCTACAAGGTGCTTTACTTCCTCTGTTAGAAAATGTCTGCTGTATTTGATCATCCATAAATTTCCAACGCTGCTGAAATGAGCTACTGCATTTAATGAGGAGTGTCATTTAGGAACTGGTTAATCATAGTAATACCTGCAAAACAATGTCAATGATAGTTTTCAAATCTTGACGCCTGTCACTCCAGTCTTTGTACTCTTGCAGAGCTGCACAGGCTTTTCAGCATTAGCTCTCCCAGGTTTATTGGGTGCTTGTGTCCCCCACTGAATCCCTTGCTTCCACCTGTCATCCACTATGTCACTAGTTTGTCCCTGCAGTGACAAAGTGGTCATAAAGTTCAATTAGGCACAGGCATTGGACATACCTGTAAGTGTTATATGCTGAACGCTCTACCGACGTGTAGCTCTGTGAAAGAGGTACGAATGATAGGCGGCAGAATTCTTAAGTGTTGACATTCATTTAGAAGTGTGGTGGTTTTTTCGTTTTTTTTTTTTTTTTTTTCTTTTTCTTTTTCTTTCGTTTATTGATGGTCCTTTTTGAGCCACGAAGGAAAGTTTTTAAAAAGGAACTAGAAAAATACGTTTGACATAGTTGGCATTCAACAATGCCAAAGTGTGTTTTGTGGTTTTTTTTTTTTTTTTGTTTTTTTTTTAAATGCGTATTACAAACCTACATCTTTTCACAGTATACTACTTCCAGTGGAGTCTTGCAGGCATGTTGTTCTTTGCATTCTGAACTTGCATTTATGCTGATGCCCTTTAGATGCTCTTTCACCATAGCAAGTAGATAAAATGTTGACTTTGGCACATAAGTCCTCTATTGCAAATCAATACCAAGAAATTGGATACAAAATTGTGTCCCGATGGTATAGAGTACCCTATATACTTCACAAGATGGATGAAGCCACTTCGGATAGGTGCTGGAGGTGCAATGCAGATATTGGCACGATTATGCATGTTTTCTGGACCTGTCCATTACTGAGGCCATTCTGGGCGGAGGTAACAACTACAATTAGAAGCTTGACAACTGTGGATCTGAAAGACAATCTGGCTGCGTGCCTTTTACATGTGACAGAGACCTATTCGGAAATATAAAAAGACCTTGACAGTACAGCTTCTTAATGCAGCAAGGGCATGCATTCCTGCACTTTGGCGGCAATCTCAGCTGCCAACAAGGATCCTGTGGTATTCTAAAGTTCAGTGTATACTCCGTATGGAGGAATTGACCGCCACCCTCCATAATACAGAGGAATTAATACGGAACAAATGGAGGCCATGGAGATATTTCATGGGAACAAATGCGTACCTGCAGGAGGTAGCAGAGTCTGTGATATCAGGGAATTAAGTAACTACGATAATGATCATGATAATGAGACCCCGTTCAACTTACCTTATTTTCCTTCCCGCCCCTCTTTTTTTTCTTTTTTTTTTTTTTCCTTTTTTATTTTTTCTTTTTTCTTTTCTCCTCCTTTTCTTTTTTTCCTCTTTATCTTTCTCTTTTGTTTTTTTTTTTGTTTTTTTTTGTTTTCTTTATTATGTAGTGAAATACAGCCGCAATTTTGGCTGTTATAAGAAACATTTGCATCTATTCTGTTAAATGTATAGCAGTCCTTCAGTCTCTGGCAAGTATGATCAAGAATTGAAGATTTTCAAAAACTTTTTTTCTAATATATGCTCTTCATTTTGTCCTTTTAGGAGGGATGTTTCTAGCTACAGGGAGCACTGACCACATGATAAGAGTTTATTATTTTGGCTCTGGTCAGCCGGAAAAGATTTCTGAATTAGAGTTTCACACTGTAAGTATTTGAATCTATGATTCACTGGACCAGTATTAAACAGATGTGCATTATGCAAAAATATTCCACCCTAACCCACAGTAGCTATTAGTTTTGCATTGTTGCTTTTAAAATAACCAGTTTCTTTTATCCATTTGAAACTCCAGTAGAAAACTATTGTGATCTGCAAGCTGCTGCAGGGTGTGCACAGCCAAGTGATGTTGTGCTGCTTATAAAAAATCATAATTGTAGGGGTGTGGCACAACTTTTGGGTAAATTAGCTTTCAACCCACTGAATGCCAAGAACAGATTCATGTGTTATGTAACATATGCACTTTTGTTATGCTCGTCCTTCCTCTACATCAGGGGTGTCCAAAATGGTGGCCCTCCAGCTGTTTCGGAACTGTTTCCCATCATACCTCTACCCGTAGGAATCATTTTTGTAATTCAGCCTTGCAATGCCTCATGGGATTGTAGTTCCGCAACAGCTGGAGGGCCAGCAGTTTGACACCTGTGCTCTAGATCATCTGTGGGTATAGGATTGTGTATATGGAAGTTTTCCATTTTATTTATTTTTTCATTTTGGTTAAAGACGATGGACCTGCTTAATAACTGCGTAACTGTGTCCCCAGTTAGCATCAGTGACCCCATAGTTCTACGCCAAGTAAAAGTTCGGGCTAACTATCCTATAAAGTAAAGATGTGTATATTTAATCTAAAGGCGATTTAGTCCAGTCATGTGATCGGCTCCCAGCGCCAGCTTCAGGAGAGTGGAGAGGCAGCAGACAAGGGGTGCCCCATAGTAAGTTTATGGGTGACTTTCCCGTTCAGGCATTGCAGCCATTGCTTCTGGTCTCTCCTCTCTCCTGAAGTGAGCGCTGGGAAGATCACATGACCTGAGCGAAGCGCCCTTAAATTAAGTAGACACGTCTTTCCTTACAGGATAGTATATGACTTAGAAAGGAGGTGGGAGCAGGTTTAAGCTTAGTTTTAGCCCGGATTTGAGGCCCGTACACACGATACGAAAATTGGATGGAAAAATTTGTAACATTTTTGTCGGATGTGAACTCCACGTCTGATTTTCGTTTCATTAGTACAGTTTTCGTACGAAAAAAAATGTAAGAGCAAGACTATGCATGCTTAAAAACGAAAGAATACATACAAAACTATTCAACACATTGTCACTTCTGACGTTGTATTCTGTCGTCCGAAAATTTTCGTATTGTGAGTAACCTCTGTGAGTAACCTCTGTACTTTCGACATGAGACTAGCATGTGACAAAAAACGAACGTTCAGTCATCCGAAAATGTAAGCGTGTGTACGAGGCTTTATACTTTAATTTCTTTGTAGCGTAACTGACACATCATGTTTTGCAATAAACCGATTATCTATGCCCATGCATGTTTAGAGGTTTGTGATTTGACTTTGCATATGTTTAAAGTGATATTACTCCCAACACCAAAAATGTAATATATCGCAGCTTACTAATCATTAAATGTGGTGGATGCATGTTTTCTTTTCTTAGGCTTTTTCCCCTTAGTTTTCACCTGGTGAATTATCTAGGTTTTAGAGCAGCATATGCTCAGGCAAGAATGGGACAGCCTTCCTCTCCCAAAACTCCAGCAACTGGTCTCCTCCAGTTCCCAGATGTTTACAGAGTGTTAAAAGAAGAGGGGATGCTACACCGTAGGATTGCACTTTGCCATCTTTTTTGTTTCCCTGTTCCAACTTTTTTAAGATGTGTTGCTGCCATCAATTTCAAAATGACCTTATTTATTTTACTTCTCGGTTTAAACTTTTTTTTTTTTTTTTTTTGAATTGCGGTTGTAGTCGCTTTGCAACAGATTTACAAAAAGTACCGAAATATTGTAGTAGTGGATATGCTTTGCCTTGGCTCATTCATAAGAGGAAAGGCCTTAACTTTGTATCAAGTTACTAATGGTTTGGTGCTCACAGGCACCATTGAACAGAAAAAATTGTGCAGCAGATGCTTCGATATATGTTTTTCTTCAATGTATTTAGCAGTTTGGTTAGTGTTCCGCTTTAGATTTTAGGTTTATAATGAATGCAGACTTTACTCATACCTGTGTGTGTTGTGTTTTTTTATTTTTTTTTATAGGATAAAGTGGATAGCATCCAGTTTTCAAATGGTAGTAGTCGGTGAGTAGCACTATTGGGCTGTGGCATCATTAGCTGTTGTGTGCATGTGGTCCAATACCAAAATGAGACACTTTTTTTTTTTTTTTTTTGTACATAATAATTCAGTTTGTCACAATCTCATTAGTGTCGCTTCTGCATTTTCAGAATTTGATTATTAAAAATTATTCATTTTTAAGGTTTGTAAGTGGGAGTCGTGATGGGACTGCACGCATTTGGCAGTACAAGAAAAGGGAGTGGAAGAGCATTTTATTAGACATGGCTACTCGACCTACTGGGTAAGTCGTACATTTTACTGCACTTGATATCAAGGCGGAACAGAGCAAACTGATTATGTGGTGCAGCCCTATAAAAGAAAATTGAAATAACATAAGAGCTGCCAACGTGTACAGACTTTTGACTGTACAGACTATAATGTTACTGTCAGATTATTTTGTGAAGTAAACTTTCATGAGATGCATATTGATATTTTCATTAGATATTTGACAGATGTAATAGATTTTTTTTTTTGTTTACTATGTTTTCTGTGAGTGTATTTAAACGTTTTGCGACCATTAATGTCAGTACATAATCTGGAAGCTAACATAGACACTGGAATGATTTAGATTTGACATGTACATCCAAATCTGTTACACATCGGACTGTCAACTGCTCTAGTTCAATGACCAAGGTTGCTTGGTAGCTATTTGTAGGTTTGTGCTCCATTTTAATGTCTCAAAGCTAGTGTGTTTTTCATGTATTAAATAAACCAGATGTTTCCTGATGTAGTCTATAGTTTTCTGTAAGTGAATTCACAAGCAAAGCCAGGGTGATTTCTGAACACCTGACCTGCACATTTTCCCAGTTACGGTGCTCTGAAATGACTGAAGCCATTGATTCGGAATAACAGCTAGAAACTGCCATTTCTGGAAGAAAAGGGGCAGCCTATGCTCTTTTTTTCTTCTCCGTTCATCGACGGACACAGCGCCTCTTTAATCTACACCATTGGGT
Source organism: Aquarana catesbeiana (assembly GCF_042186555.1). Lineage (NCBI taxonomy): Eukaryota > Metazoa > Chordata > Amphibia > Anura > Ranidae > Aquarana > Aquarana catesbeiana. The sequence goes on along the minus strand of NC_133327.1, from coordinate 318,941,286 downwards.
TATATTGTCTCTGCAGGAGTAGGACTAGGCAGAACAAAAAACACCTGGCTACGCCCATAGTCTGTCCACAGTCAGTATATAACCCCCTCCTTGCTTTAGGTATTCAGTTTATTTCTGTCTAGTCAGGAGTAAGGACCTAGCTCCTTGCTGGGATCTTTTGATCCTAGCAAATTTTGCTTTTTGTCTTCAATGCATTTTCTCCTGGAAGATCTACAATCAACTGCCGGGCTGGGTGATGGACTGGATAATCTAGATCCAATGGTCTCTCCAGTCCAGCCAGCGAGCATGTGCAGACCGCAGCTACACACTAGGCTGGCCGCGACAAAGCCTCAACGAATGGAGGCTGGCCCTCGAGTTAAACGTCTCGCAGGGTCGCATACGAACGGGCTGTGGTCCGAGTCCCTTGGCCGACAGCCCCCACTTTGGTGGTGTGGCATTCTGTTTGGAGGGTCACCCACACCATGGATCGGTAAGTACAGTCCCCCTTCTCCTCCTTTGTGCGGTTTGGGGTCTGACCAACCCTCCAGGGATGGTCAGACCTGCCTGCAGGATCCCTCCTCCCATCCTAAAGTCCCTTGATTAAGCTGGCTTCCCCCCTCCCCCCATGTATTGGTGGCAGTCACAGGGCAGGCAGCAGGGACCCCTGGGGCTCTCCCCCACCATTCCCCTTCTGGGTGGTGTGTGTCCTGCCCTGGCAGTATGGGGGGGGTTTCAGTGCAGAGGGTGCAGCGGAGACCCCTAGGTGTATGCCCTGCTGTGTGTGCAGTGTGAGGTAGTGTGCAGTTTGGGGGTTCCCCTCTAGCCCCGTCAAGGAAATTGGGTTACCTGGGTCTGACTCTGGAGTGAATACCAGGTTAGTAGTTTTTCTTGTCAAATGTCAGCCCCTTCAGCAGGTTCCGTTCGACAGGAAGTAACAGACTCGTGGAAATCTTGCGGGTTCTTCTGGTAGATGCCGCAGTCGTCCTAGTGCCACTGCAGGGCTAACACCTTCCTCTTCTGCGGTACCTGCGAAGGACCGAGGGTGAAAGTCTTCCGGTGGTCGTAAACATCCCTTGGGAGCTACCTCTCAGAGGGTACCAGTTGTCCCGAGGGCTGAGCTTCCATCCTGCTTTAGTTACTGGTTTTAATAGCCTAGCCATTGAAATCCAGGTACTGAGAGATAGAAGTCTGTTGGGATCAGTGATCCCTACTATGGTGAAGGCAAGGAAGTCGCCTTCTAGTAAGATATACTATAGTACGTACATTTCTTGGTGTGAATTGATTGGCGTTTATCCTCTATCCTTTTCTGTGGCTCGGATCTTAGCTTTTCTTCAACAGGGCATTGAGGAGAAGTTGGCCTTGAGTACCATCAATGGTCAGGTGTCTGCTTTAGCAGTCTTCTTTCAGCAACCTCTAGCCACTCACTCTTTAGTTTGTACCTTCATTCAAGGAGTCCGGCATGTGGCTCCGCCTGTACGGTCTCTTTCGCCGCCATGGGATTTAAACTTGGTACTATTCGTTCTCCAGAAACCTCCATTCGAGAATATTCGCGAGATTCCCTTAACTATGTTGTCCCAGAAGGTGGTATTCTTGGTGGCTATTACCTCGGCCCGCAGGGTTTCAGAGCTGGCGGCATTATCTAGTCGTAGTCCCTATTTAGTACTCCATAGGGATAAAGTGGTTATTCGTTCCTGTTCGTCATTTCTGCCCAAGGTTGTCTTTGACTTCCATTTGAATGAGGATATTGTGTTTGGTGTCCTTGTGTCCCAAGCCGGCTCATCCCAAGGAATTTGCTTTGTATAGCTTGGATGTCGTTCGTGTGATTCGGGTGTATCTGGCAGCCACTGAGTCCTTCCGGAGGTCAGACTCACTTTTTTTTTTGGTTACACAGGGATCAAGGAATGGCTGGCCGCTTACTCAGCTACAATCTCCAGATGGATCAGACTGACTGTGACTCAGGCCTGTTCTATTAAGGGTCGGGTCCCTCCTCCTTTCCCTGTCGTGGCACATTCTACTCAAGCGCTTAGTACTTTTTGGGCCTTCCGTCATCAAACGTCAATATCACAGGTTTGCAAGGCGGCCACTTCGGTCGTCAGTGCATACCAGCACCCACCCCCCTATGGAGTTTTTGATACTTCTGTTACTGCTTGCTACTAAACTGGAATACCTAGAGCAGGAAGGGGGTTATATACTGACTGAGGACAGCACATGGGCGTAGCCAGGTGTGTTTTTGTTCTGCCTTGTCCTACTCCTGCGGAGGCGATATAACCCAATGGTCAAGATTAAAGAGGCACTGTGTCCGTCAAACTCGGAGAAATGGATTTTACGGTGATTACAAAAATCCCATTTTCTTCAGCACAGGTTTCTTTTAGAGCGTCTTGGTTTCTTCTGCATTTTCGACCTTTACATGTAAATGGGGAAATGCGCATATATTTTTCGTTAGCATGTGTTTATTCAGACTTTGCCAAATAATTATCGGTTTCCTCTTTTTACTTGCTGGCACAGCGCACAAGGTGTGGAAGACAAGACAACAAAACTTAAAGTTACCATGGTGGCTTGGGACCGTCATGATAATTCTGTGATCACTGCAGTCAGCAACATGACTTTAAAAGTTTGGAACTCATACACTGGACAACTCATCCATATCCTTATGGTAAGAAGCATAACAGAGTTGGCAACCAGTTTTAAAGCACAAATTGGGATTATGGGATTAGATTGGCAGGTTACATCCCCCCCCCCCTTATGGAATTTGAATAGATCTTTCCTACATTGCACCGGATTTTTTTTTTTTTCCCTTCCATTTACCTGTTTAAAGGGTTTGTTAACCTATCCATATAAAACTATGCCAGCCCCTCTATTAGAGGCTGGCATAGCACACTGTGCCTATAGTACAACGAGTATTGTAAATACCTAATTTCAGCTGTCTTCAGGCCGGTCACATCACTCGCGGCCGTTTTACAGCTATGATCCATTGCTTCTGAGGGAGAGACCATGATCTCCCTCTGACATCAGCCGGGGAGATCACGTGGCCGCTTGTCTCCTCCGCAGAAGCTGTGTCTCATAGCTGTAAAGCAGCCGCGGGTCACGTGACCAGCTTGAAGACAGCTGACGGGTATTTACACTGCTAGTTTTTTAAAACTACAGACAGTGTGCTATGCCAGCCTTTAATAGAGAGGCTGGCAATGAAAATTTTTTTTATTTCATTCTACAAGAATAGCAGCGGGGCTGGCCGGAGACCCACAGAGGGTAGATGACAGGGTAGTAGGAAGGAGGGGGAAGAGAGGAGAGCAGAGGGGTCAGTGTTTGACGGAGGGATGCACGGTGATCAGGGTGGAGCTACCCTGGTTATCGTGGTCCATTTAGAGAGGGCATACAGGAAGTGGCAAATTTAAGGGTTTTTTTTTTTTTTTTTTTTTTTTTTTGCAGTTTAGAGGGGGGCAGATTACACAGCACAAGCGCTGTGCTGTATAATCTGCTTTAAGGGACCAAGATCTCCATTTGTTTTTTTTGGGAGGGGGGGTGTTAACACACACTTTAAGCATCACTCTGCTTCTTTGCTATCTCTATATTGCCCTTATTCAGCCTTCTTTGCTGCCGTATTGTGATGCAAAGTAAAATTTTGGTGTCTCAACTCTCTATAGACCTCACTGCATAGCTTGGACAATGTTCTAGTCTCCATCTAAAGAGTGCTTTATGATTTCTTAAAATAAACTGTACAATATTAGTTTTTCATTTCTCGTTTTACATCATTTATTGCTTGATGCAAGGCTTTTCAATTTTTTTTTTTTTTTAAAGGGGCATGAAGATGAAGTTTTTGTACTCGAATCCCATCCCTTTGATCCAAGAGTGTTGTTTTCTGCAGGTCATGATGGCAATGTCATAGTATGGGATCTAGCTCGAGGAGTTAAAATTCGTTCTTACTTTAACATGGTAAGCTTATTTTAGATAAGTAACACTTGTAGAACATGGCCATATATGATTAACTATTTGCGTAATTATGTAAAAATAAACCTAGTGAATGTACCATAGTCTTATATAGTCTATTTAGGACCATTACTTGCCTAGATTATATCGGAACTTCACCCAAAAGAGGACATCTGCTCCTCTTCCTTCCCCTCCCCCTCACCTCCTCAGACATATTTTGGCTTTTTTTTTGGGTGGAATAGGTTAGTGCCTACCTGGTTTTGACAGGCATTGCTCCCATTTCTGGTCAAATCTCTGCGGCAGATCCATGTGTGCTTGTGCAGTGGGCAGCCGTCTGTGAAGCCACAAGAAGTCCCAGCCGGCTGTCCACAGTTGAAGCCATATTAAACCCAAGTATTAAAAGCATATATATATATAATTTTTTTTTTTTATCTGTTTGATTTTAAGAACACTCAAAATTTTAAAAAACAGAACAACTCATATTGGTCATTAAGGGTATCTGGGTGACCCATGCAAGGGACATGTCATCTGGTATACAATTGTACAAACCCAATCAGGAAATATGGGTCACTATAGTGGGTACAACAGATGTTCCTGGGGTTGTGAATCTGCGCCTGTCTTTGATGTACAGATCTGGACAGGATATTAAGTTTACAGCATTATACAACTAGCATCTGGTATGAAGTATCCTGGATATCCGGTTTAATTATGGGGCTTCGGAGTCTGTAGAGGGGTCCTCTAGCCATTTGGACCAGACCTTGTCATATTTTTGAGGACAGCCTCTGTTAGCATAAGTGTCTTTGTAGAGGGGTAAGCTGTTGTTGATTAGTTGTTTCCGTAGGGAGAGAGGAGGGGGAGTAGGTTTGCGCCAGCTGAGTACTATGGCTTTACGGGCCTAGAATAGGAGCAACCCCACCAGAGTGCATCTCGCTATGGTAGAGATTAATTGTTCTATCAAGCCCAGCATGCAGATTGCCATAGACTGTTGTAATGGTATGGTGGTGATTTGAGTTACGAAAGCTAATATCTCCTTCCAGTACCGGACGATAGCTGGGCAAGTCCAGAAGATGAGGGTAAAGTTCCCCCACAATGCCAACACCTGGGGGAGGGGCGGAGTCGGGATTCATGTTTGTAGAGAGTAAAGTATGCGCGATGGACCATCTTGAATTGGATCAGACAAGGTCTTATTTAGGCAAGGGTGCTAGAAGGCGAATTCCCATATGTCGTCCCAGTCGTCATTGTCAAAGTCCAGGATGTCCTGAGACCATTTAGATCTAAGTTTCTAAAGAGTTGGGAGGGAGGTGATTATTAAGTGAGAATATAGCTGAGAAGTGAATTTCTTTACACAGTCTGATCTGTGGAAGTCCTCCAGTACAGGTTGGACCAGCTGGGGGGGGGGGAGCGGGAGAATTGGCAGCTGAAGGCATGGGAGAGTTGGAGGAAACGAAAAAAGTAGGACTGTGGGACGTTGAAATCAGAAGTCAATATGGAGAGCGGGGCCAGGGATTGATTGGTGATTACCTGAGCTATCGTTATAATAAATTTGGTCCAGGCATGGTGTTCGGGCAGTTTATAGATGTGTTCCAGGGTGGAGTTCAGCCAAAGGGGGGCATTGGGGGAGATCGCATGTTTAGGGTAGTGTTCTATTTTGAGACTTGCCCCCCACGCACGTAATGTGGTGCGCATGGAGGGTGTCAGTGGATAAGGGGCCCAGGGACCGCATAACAGTAAAAAATTCAGCGCTTCCAGGGACTGTACCACTGCCGCCTTGACTAGGGTGCCTGGGTTGCTTATATCCGGGTTAAGCCACCAAGCAGCAGTAACTAACTGGGTGGCCAAAAAGTATTTATAAAGATCGGGGCACGCCAGACCTCTTGGAAGGTCGAACACACTAGTGTGGACCAGCTATATCTGAGGGACTGGGCTCCCCATATAAGAGGCAAGGAGGCGGTGCAGATAGATGAAAGGATTTAGGGAACCATTGCGGGGAGTGGCGAAATAAGTAGGTGAATTTGGGTTGGATTTTCATCTTGGTCAAATTTATATGTCCCAACAATGAGAGAGGTAATGACTCCCATGCCTTCAGCCATAGCCGAACCTCTTGGAGCATTGGGGATAGGTTTAGGGATATAAAGTCTGAGGCCTGTTGGGAGACCACCACCCCCAGGTATCTGAAGCTCTCAACCCATTGTAGAGGAATATCTGGAGGAGCATTGGTGCGGGGTCTATAGGGAATAGAAGGGACTTTGTCTAGTTGACTTTGAAGCCTGTGGCAGAGGAGAATGAGTTGAGGACCTGTAGGAGCCCCCCTGAGAGATGCGTCTGCATCGTTAACCACTTGCTTATTGGGCACGTAAACCCTTCTTCCTGCCCAGACCAATTTTCAGCTTTCAGCGCTGTCACTCTTTGACAATTGCACGGTCATGCTACATTTTACCTCACGCTAACAGCATGCGAAAAAAAAAAAAATCCAAATTACTGAGCGTCTGTTTACATCACGTGATCAGCTATCATTGGCTGACAGCTGATCACGTGGTAAGGGGCCAGGATCGACTCCTTTACTTGGATCTGTGATCAGCCGAGTCTCATAGACTTGGTGATCAGAGTGCGCCGCGCGCTTGCTCGGGAGGACGTCCATGGACGCCCTCCAACCAATTAAGGCCCGTGCTGCAGCCGTCTTTCGGCTATAGCATGGGCGGCAAGTAGTTAAAGAAAAGGAGGTTGTCCGTGTACAGGAGAACCCTCTCCTCCAGCCATCCAATACACAATCCCTTGACATGTAGGGAGGTGTGAAGGTCCTCCGCAAGTGGTTCCATTGCGATGGCAAATAGTGCTGGAGAGAGAGGGCAACCCTACTGCGTACTTCTTGGCAGAGGGAAGGACGGTGATAGTCTCCCCCCCAGTTTAATGGCAGAAGTAGGGTCCCGGTAGAGAACTTGCAGCCATTTGATGAAGATCAAAGGGGACCCCATTCTACGGAGGACCTCCCAGAGAAAATCAAATTAACAGGGGAAAAAACCGGGCTAGGTCAAAATTTAAATATACATTGAAACATATGTGAAAATGAATTAAAAATTCACAATAGCTGTAAAACAAAAAATGTAGTCCAAAAAGCAGCAGCTCAATATGTGCTAACACAAATAAACTATATAGAGGGGAAAAAGCTGCGCTGTTAAATGGAAAGTCCATGCAGTTGCTCGTGGATAAACGGTGACCAATCTAATGACGAACACCAGGGTGAATCAAAAGATATATCAAACTTGCCACCACCTTAAGAAAAGCCTGCTTACCAGCTGGCAGATGAGATCGGGCAGTTGGCTTATACCCAGCCAGGGCCTTTACTCGTAAGAAAGATCCGCTGATGGACTGGAGATTGGATGATTAGATTGAATGCCCAGACCACTCCTGACACCACGAGACCCAGCCATATACAAAGGAAGAAAAGCCATCCATACTGTGATACTGTCACAACTACTGATTTTAATAAAAGATAATGCACTTACATAAAGATAAAATTTCACAGGTAAAAAACAGCCGGCCGCCTGCACACGAAATCCCGTCCTAACGTAGCAGTGTAGTGATGTCAACACGTGTCCTCGCCCAGACGCGTTTCGTCATAAATGACGTTATCAATGGGGAACCCAGAGAAAAGGCCACTTGATGGTGTTGAAGGCCTTTTCTATGTCCAGGGAGGCGATCGCCCTGGATCCCTCAATCAGATGTTGTGCGTGTATGTTGGTGAATAGGCGTCTCAGATTGACGTCAGTTGCTCTGTTGGCCATGAAACCAGTCTAGTCCGTCTCAATGACCGTTTGAAGTAGGGGCTGTACTCTCATGGTCAGTAATTTGGTGACGATTTTGAAATCTGTTTTTAAGTATGGCAATAGGCCTGCAGGAGGTATGGTCCTTATGAGCTTTGTGGATTAGAATTACATGGGCATGGCTCATGGAGGCGGGGAGGGCACCATCAGTCAAACACTGGGAGTAAAGCTGGGCCAATTTGGGAGCAAGCAGGTCCCCATGGGACTTAAGGGACTCGATGGGACGGCCACCTGGGCCTGGAGATTTCCCAGTAGGGAAGGACCCGATTTGCCTTCAGTACCTCATTCGGGGGAAGTCTCACCAAGGACTCGCTCTCCGCAACTGAGAGCCAGCCAAGTGCCAGTGGGTCCAGCCAGGGTGCGAGGTCCCGGGGCTGGAAATCCAAGGGCAGCCCGGAGGGTATAGAAGAAGCTATAATGGTGGCGAAAGGCAGCTAGTATGTCTGGTAGGGAAGAGACCTATTCTCCCGAAGGGGACACTACACTAGTTATCACCGTCAAGGGTTGGTCATGTTGCGCCAGCATCGCCAATAGGTGACCGTTGCGGTCACCCTGTTCAAAGAATCTTTGTCTGTTCCGGTAGAGGTCCAGTCTGGTGACCTCAGTGAGGTGGAGGTACAAATCACGTTTCACGGCGTAGAGGGGAGTCAAAGTGTGCGTTAGTGGGGTCGGCAGCGTAGGTGTCTGCCTGGGATTGTACTGTGGCTTGGAGAGCATTCGTGGTAGCAGTTTGTTCCCTGTTGATCACGGCAATAGAGGAGATGTACTGCTCTCTGGTGAAAGCCTTGAAGGTGTCCCATGTTTCTTCTGGGAGGTGAACCCCATGTTGAGGTCCCAGTATTCTGCGAGGCGAGGTGGGATGGTAGTCGGCGTGTGAGAGCCAGTGAGCCCCCAACGCCAAAGGACCGAAGTTAAGGAGGAAGGGGAGTGAATGCTAAGGAGTAGGGGACTGTCACCTGAGAGCCCACTGGGTAAGAATGAGGCGTCCAAAACATCTGCCATCATGGTTGGGTTTGCAAAGGCCAGGTCAATGCGGGAGGACATTTTATATGTGGTGGAGAAACAGGAGTAGGCTCTGGTTGCGGGATGTTTCCATCTCCAAACCTCCGTCACTCCCATTGCCTGGGCCCAGGAGAGCAGATCTGTGGAAAAATGTTTGGGAAGGACAGGCCTGTCCAAGTCTGGGCCAGAATAGCATTAAAATTGCCCATAAGCAACAGCCTTGCATGACAGTATGGGGTGACCCTCTCTAGAATGGTATATAGAGTAGATGAATATAAAGGTAGGAGGGATGTATACATTTACCACTATATATCGGGTGCCCCATACAGTGAACGCTATCACATATTTGCCTTGGGGGGTCAGTGTGGATCTGTTCCAGCACTCATGGGAGAGATTTACTGATTAGTATTGTGACCCCACCTGGCATATGTAGAATAGGAGGCATGGAAGCTTCTCTGGATCCACAGCTTTTTTAATGCTAGCAGTTTGCTGCCCATGAGATGCGTTTCCTGTAACAAAACCATATGTGGGGAGTGTAGTTTGAGGTATTTGAAAAGCACTGTTTTTTTACATTTGCAATTGAGCCCCCGTACATCAGCTTGGCTGGACACCCACTGAAACCCACCCGAACACCACACAACCTGGCTGTTCCCTCAGCCAGGGGTATCCCGTGCAGTCTTGGTGTACTTGCGAAGGGAAGAGAGGAAGGAGGAGCATATACAGCCTATGAGTACATCTCAGGAGCAGCAGGAACCCAGGGGGCCTATACCAGGTAGAGTTCTGACCAGTGAATAACCAAACAAAAAAAACATTCACATAGACACATAAAATAAACAATATCAGTGGTGACAGCAAGGTATCAGTTCTGCCCTTTATCTGATGACATCCCTGAGAACTTGGAAGTGTTCAGATCAGGCCTATACCCAAAAAAAGTTAAAAAACTAGCAACAGTTCAATGCTATGCGTTAGTACTTGTGAAAGTTCTCCTGGTGGGCACGTCTTCTACAAGACAGTAACAGCACTGAAGTTCCCTGAAGTTGGGGGGGGGGGGGCTGCCTGCTAGCAGCAGCAGCAGGCACTTGTGGAGCCCAGGGAGAGGAAGTCAGGAGGTATGGGAGTGGGAAATTTACAGAATGTTTCAGCAGGCCTTAGAGTCAGCTCATTTAGCCCGAGGAGTGAGGCGTAGTGCGGAGGGGGGCATTTCCGATGTCCACAAAATTGGAGCAGACAGAAAGATATGTAAAGTACTTAGCCGGTATTATGAGGCAAGATGGGGGACAGCCAGGTTGTGTGGTGTTCGGGTGGGTTTCAGTGGGTGTCCAGCCAAGCTGATGCAGCCTCTGGGTTGTCAAAGAAGCGTGTACGGTCGCCATCCGTGATTCTCCTCCTGCTGGAGTAGAGGAGACTGAAACTAATGCCTTTTTCGCTCAGCCTCTTGCTTACGTCTGTAAAGGATTTATGCCTTTGCTCAATTTCCTGAGAATAATCGGGGAAGAACAGTAACTTGGTATCCTCATATTTGATGTCAGGCTTGGCCCAGACTGCAGCCAGAATAAGTCTGTCCCGTTAGTTAGGCCAAACACCCCTGTTAGGAGTCTTTTAATAAATTCAGTGGGCCTGGAGTCTTCCACCCGCTCAGGTAGGCCCAGGATGTGGATGTTCTTTCCGCCCTTAGGCGGTTCTCAGTGTCTATGGCCCATTCTGGCAGTGCAAGTACCTGCAGCTGTAGGGCCCGGAGGTCCATGGAGTCCAACCAGAGTGCATTCGCCACACTAAAGACCCGGTCTTCCACCTTAGTCACCTGGGCTCAGAATTTATCGAGGTCCTGGAGGATGAGGCCGACATCTGTTGCCACGTAGTCGATTTTCGCCGTTGGGATGCTTTACACTGCGCCATCATGCTAGAATGGCTGCACTGGAGGGGTTAGCCACGTCCTCTGTCTCCTCCTGGGGTTGTTTGCTGGCAGACATGTTGCAGGCCGGCGCACGTGTCGTCAATATTGCCGCCGGCCGAGAAGAAGGGAGATCGCTGGAGTCGGGTTGCATGGAACGGGTCCTGGGTGGTCGCATCCGAGCAGAGCCGAAACGATGGTTGTGTTCCTGGAGCGATCGGGGAGCTGATAGTGATCGGGACAGCTGGAAAACGCTGGTAGATGAGTAGCAGGATCGGAGCTCCTCTGAAGCACGTCTGCCCTGGTTCACATGCTAGCCCCGCCCAGCTTACTAAGTTTGGCTTTAATTTGCTACTGGTTCTAAATCTTCTAATACCTTTAACATTCCCCTCCCCACAGACTGACAAGGCTGCTGCTGCTTTGCCTTCTCTCTTCATTCCTCCAAAGTTGTGTGTTAATGACCAGGTGAAAACAGAGGGGAAAAAAGATGCAGCCACCACATCTAATGATCAGTAAGCTGCAATACAATAAATTTTTGGCTTGGGGTTTAATACTACTTTAACATGCTGGCATCGGGGACCTGAAGACTAGTGAAGAACCGGCTTGGATAAGGATGGTGCTGGATTCTGTGACAGGTGAGTTTCTGTTTAGTAGCCTCCCTGACGGTAATCCCGAGTGTGGCTTGGGGTTAAATTTCAGTCCCATTAGCGGTAACCCCGAGCCACACTCGGGATTACATTGCAGGATCCTGGTACGGCGTTACTTGCCTTGTCCCCAGGATCCTGCGATGTCCCCCGCAGTGTCTGTGGGCTCTGTCTCCTCCGAAGGCTATCTGTGCCAGGCTCCGTTCCCTACGAGCGGCGCAACGCACGGGGCGGAGCCTGGCGGCAAATTTAAAAAAAATGTAAAAATCATAACACATACAGTACTGTAATCTTACAGATTACAGTACTGTATGAAATTATTTCACATCCCTTTTGTCCCCAGTGCTTTGGCCCATGCCCTGCATGCAGTTTTATATGATATATACTGTTCTTTCTGCCTGGAAACTGGAGATTGTCCCTAGCAACCAAAAAGTGTCCCTTTATGTCAAAAGTGGCTTTAGATCAGCTAGAAAACAGTGATAGTAAATTAGAACACTTGCAGAATTGAGCGATAGTGAATCGTGGGGAAATTTATTTTATTATTATTATAATTTTTTAAAATTATTTATATTTATTATATTTATGTTTTTGTGTTTCAAACTTCATCATACCCGGGATATCTACTAGACTCTTGTTTGGACAGATTTAAGTGTGTTATTGTTAAGAATTACAGGCCTACAATATAAAACGCCAAATTTCCATGCAAAATAATTGTACCGCTTTCAGCACCTAAAATCCTAAATAATCATACCGCCAGGGAGGTTAAAAGTCAGCAAGTAACAGTTTTCATAGCTGCTGACTTTTAACCACTTACCGACCGCCTAACTGTGAATGTACGTCACTAACACAGTTAAATACCGGCTTTATGGCTGCAGCTAGATGCTATAAACCCGGTACCTATTTTTTCTTCAGGCAGTCGGCTTTCTGATCAAAGCGATCCCAGCGGCAGATTCGCTTCGGGATCACTTCTATAGGCGGCGGGAGAGGTGCCCCTCCGGCCGCTTCCCAATCATTTCAAAGCTTTCCGGAGCAATCGGTAACTCCAGAACCGATCTGTTGCTGCCGATGGCTGGCTAGGTAGGAAGTCAAGTGAGGGCAAGATAGTCCCCACTCAGCTCTATGCCCTTGGAAGACTGGAGCGACGTCTGGTGTCACTTCCTGTTTTCGGGCTGACAGGACTATTTATTTTTGCTTTTAAAGGTAGTAAATGAGGGATCTGGGGTCTTTTTGACCCCATATCTCTGAGGACCTGTCATGCTTATTTCTATTTCAAGGATGTTTACATTCCTTGTAGGAATAAAATTAATCAAAAAAATTTAAGGAACAGTGTAAATAAAAAAAAAAAAAAAAAAAAATTAAAAGCTCCCCATCCCTCCAAGCTTGTGCGCAGAAGCAAACCCATACGTAAGTCGCTCCCACATATGTAAACAGTGTTCAAACCACACATGTAAGTTATCGCTGTGATTGTTAGAGCAAGAGCAATAATTCTAGCACTAGACCTACTCCAACTCTGAACAGGTAAACTGTAAAAATATTTAAAGCATCGCCTATGGAGATTTTTAAGTACGGTAGTTTGTCGGCATTCCATGAGCGTGTGGAATTTTAATACGTGACATTTTGGGTTTTCATTTACTCAGCGTAACCTCATCTTTCACATTATACAAAACAATTGGGCTGACTTTTTACATTTTTTTTTTTTTTTTATATAAATTAAAGCGTTTGTTAGCCTCCCCCCAAAAAAAAAAAAAAAAAAATACAGACCCTGCTCCCTTAAAGCATGTCATACAGCACAGTGCTTGTGCTGTGTCATTTGGACCCCCGTATCACCTGAAATACCTGGCTGATCCTGCCTAGCTATGCCCTCCCCCTGCAAACTGACCACTATAATCATGGCTGCTGAGCCCTGACATCGTGGTCCGTTTGCGTGCCTCTGTCATCCGCAGTCTGCTATCTGTCTCCTGTGTCCTCCTCTCCCCTCTCTTCTCTGTCTCTGCTCGTACAATGTCGTCCCCCCCCCCCCCCCCACTGCTCCAACTGCTCTCATATCTTCTGTTACATCATCCCATCCTCTCTGCACTATTATAAGAAGTTTCCCTGTGCCTGTGTTCTATAAACAAAAAACTGAATGATTCTACCTGTATGAGCTCCATTCCCCCTGTACGGCAGCGGGAGGGCTCGGCCTCGCCCAGAACAGAGGAGAGTAATCGGCTGAGCACCCGGAGCGGAGCTCATACAGGCAGAATCGTGCAGTTTTTTTTGTTTTTGTTTTTTAACAGAACACAAGCACAGGGAAACTTCTTATAATGGTGCAGAGAGGATAGGCTGATGTAATAGAAGTGGGTTAACAACGACTTTAAAGTGTGTTTTATTTTATTTTTTTTCCAAAAAATTGCGTTAGAAAGACCGCTGCGCAAATACAGTGTGACCTAAAATATTACAATGACCACCATTTTATTGTTTTATCTGTTTTTTTTATTGTAATCAACAAATGTCATAAAGGCCCGGTCAGCAAATGGTTATTTTTTTCCAGAACTGACTGAAGATCCTCCTATAAGGTTCATCCTTATCCATTTTCTACACATGGCTCCACTACAAGTTTTTTTAGTTTTGAATAATTTAAATGTTATCTAAAACAAAAGCACTGAGATAATGTTGCTTATGTACATTGTGTGCAAAAAAACTGTCTTGTTTCATTCGATGGTGACTGAGTGAGTGGTTTTGATCTTTGTCAAAAGACGTGATTTATCAGAATCAATGCCTTTAATATTGTCTGCGGTTAGCCACAAAATCCGAAATTGTTTGTTCTACCAGCTTGTACTATAAAAAATTTTCTGCCTTTCAAATAGAAATATCAGTCTGTTTGCATCAAGAACCCAGTTCTGTGTACAAATCGGAATGTACATAGAGCTATTCTCTTTGCATGATATACACCTGTTATCTATTTGTTTTCGGAGTCACTTGACTCTGTGTTCTATTTGATAACCTTTGGTAGACTTAAGCCTGGTACACACGATGAGACTATTGGACAAATCCTTGTCCTTTTTAAACGAAAATCATACAAGAAATTTTCTTGCTTGTCCCATCGCATCTGTCCTGAATGGCTCTTGATAACGGTGTACTAACAATCAGATTTTCGTACGATTGCTTCGAAATCGGTATTTTTCGTTCTATTTTTTAATTGCGTGTACTGGGCTTTATTGCTTATACTGTATGTGTTTTTTTTATTGCTGTTGATAGCTTTGTGCTCTGTTATTTTACACTGATGACTGATATTTAAGCTATGGTTCATTATCAGTATGAACTTTGAAACCTCTTAAGATATGTGATTATATTAACAGATTGAAGGACAAGGGCACGGAGCCGTGTTTGACTGTAAATGCTCTCCAGACGGTCAGCACTTTGCTTGCACAGACTCACATGGTCATCTGCTGATTTTTGGCTTTGGTTCTAGTAGCAAATATGACAAGGTAAGTTTGCAAATCGAGAACTTAATGTAGTGAAACCAATTAACTTATGGGTATTTGAAAGTAATTAGTGGCTTATCAAGCCTTGTTAAAAAAAATAGACATCCCATCCTCCCCTCCTAGTCCTTTGAATACATTTTACATTTTAATTAAAGGATCAAATTATCATTCATTTGGAGGTCCCACAAGCATTATTTACCCTTCCTTAAACAGAAAGGTGTAAAGGGTTTGAGTGCTTTTTTAGCCTTAGATGGAGGGCACACACGTGGTTGTGTTTATCAGGATAGAGAGTTACAACAAAGGATCCTTGAATATTGAATACAAAAAACCCCTACAATTTTACAGATTCTTATATTTAAGAACTCTAAATGATTAAACAATTGTGAAAAAGATAACAATGTATGTATTGTAAGTTTGTTTGCGTGTATATTATTTCATCCATGGTGGTGGGGGGTAAGGTTTTTTTATGCTTAGTTTGTTTCAGGGTGGATAAAAAAATCAATCATCTTTTTAAAAAAAAAAAAAATGTGTTTGCTTTAAATCTGATTTTTTATTTTTTTTATTTTTATCAATTTATTTTAATAGATGTTTACTCCAAAACCATTTTATCTAAAGATAGTTTTCTATTTAAGAAAATTCCGTTTTACTAAGCTTTCACACAATTGTGATTTGTTGGTGGGTGTTTTGTTTTCACAGTACATCCAGAAAGTATACACAGCGCTTCACTTTTTCCACATTTTGTTATTCCAAAATTGATTAAATGTATTATTTTCCCTTAAAATTCTACAAACAATACCCAATAATAACAACGTAAAAGTAGTTTAAAATCTTTGCAAATTTATTAAAAACAAAAACCATATGTACGTAATTATTCACAGCCTTTGCTCAATACTTTGTTAAAGCACCTTCACCATTTACAGCCTCAAGTCTTTTTGAGTATGATGCTATAGGCTTGGCACACTATTTTTGGGCAGTTGTTCCCATTCTTCTTTGCAGGCCCTCTTAAGCTCCAATCAGGTTGGATGGGGAGTGTCGGTGCACAGCCATTTTCAGATCTCTCCAGAGATGTTCAATTGGGTTCAAGTCTGGGCTCTGGCTGGGCCACTCAAGGACATTCACAGAGTTGTCCCGTAGCCACTCCTTTGTTATCTTGGCTGTGTGCTTAGGGTTGTTGTCCTTTTGGAAGATGAACCTTCGCTCCAATCTGAGGTCTAGAGTTCTCTGGAGCAGGTTTTCATCAAGAATGTCTCTGTATATAGATGCATTCGTCTTTCCCTCGATCCTGATTAGTCTCCCAGTTCCAGCCGCTGAAAAACATCCCCACAGCATGATGCTGCCACCACATGCTTCACTGTATGGATGGCATTGGCCAGGTTATGAGCAGTGCCTGATTTCCTTGTATATTCAATGCTGCAGAAATTTTTCTGCACCCTTCTCCAGATCTGTCTCGATACAATCCTGTCTCGGAGGTCTACAGACAATTCCTTGGACTTCCTGGCTTGGTTTGTGCTCTGACATACACTGTTGACTGTGGGACCTTATATAGACAGGTGTGTGCCTTTCCAAATCATGTCCAATCCACTTAATTTACCACAGGTGGACTCCAATCACGTTGGAGTGGAAACAGGATGCATCTCAGCTAATTTTTGAGTGTCAAATGGTAAAGGCTGTGAATACTTATGTACATTTGATTATTTTTTTTTTTTTTTTAATACATTTCCAAAGATTTTTAACCACTTCCCTACCCGCCTATAGTCAAATGACGTCCACCGATGGGATCTCCCATCCTGGGTGGACGTATTATGACGGCCTGGGGTTCCCGGCCGCCTAGGGGGCGCGCGTGCGCCCGCTGCGTTGCTCGGGACCCGGTGCGTGTGCCCAACGGCCGCGATGTCCGCCGGGCCCCCGCGATTGCCTGTTAACCGGGCCGGACCGTGGATCTGTGTGTGTAAACACACAGATCCACGTCCTGTCAGTTCAGAGGAGAGCGATCTGTGCTCCCAGAACAGCGGAACACTGATCGGTCCCCTCCCCCTACAGTTAGAAGCATTCCCTAGGAAACACATTTAACCCCTCCCTGCCCCCTAGTGGTTAACCCCTTCACTGTCTGTCACATTTACACAGTAATCAATGCAATTTTATAGCATTGATCGCTGTATAAATGTGAATGGTCCCAAAAATTTGTCAAAAGTGTCCGATGTGTCCGCCATAATGTCGCAGTCACGAAAAAAAAATCGCTGATCGCCGCTATTACTAGTAAAAAAAAAAAAATTTTTTTTAAAAAATGCCATAAATCTATCCCATATTTTATAGACGCTATAACTTTTGCGCAAACCAATCAATATACGCTTATTGCGATTTTTTTTTTTTTTTTTTTTTTTTTTAAACCAAAAATATGTAGAAGAATACGTATCGGCCTAAACTGAGGAAAAAATTTTGTTTAAAAAAAAAAAAAAAAAAAATGGGATATTTATTATAGCAAAAAGTAAAAAATATTGTGTTTTTTTTCAAAATTGTCGCTCTTCTTTTGTTTATAACGCAAAAAATAAAAACCGCAGAGGTAATCAAATACCACCAAAAGAAAGCTCTATTTGTGGGGAAAAAGGGACCTTAATTTTGTTTGGGTACAACGTCGCATGACCGCGCAATTGTCGTTTAAAGTGCGACAGCGCTGAAAACTAAAAATTGGTCTGGGATGGAAGGGGGTGAAAATGCCCTGTATTGAACCGGTTAAATAAACTTTTTTCTCACGTTGTCATTATGGGGTATTGTTTGTATTTTGAGGAAAATAATTAACTTAATCCATTTTGAAAAAGGCTGTAACATAAAATGTTGAAAAAAGTGAAGCGCTGTGAATACTTTCGGGATGCACTGTATTGAGCTAGCACAGAAAGTTTTTGTTATGCCAGAGTTACCTGAATATCCAGTGATGACATTTTGTGGTTCCCTGAAGACTTCTTTTGGGCCTCATGTACTCTGCAGCTCAAATGCCTGATTTAACAGAAGTTTGACACTTTTTTCTGGCTTTTAATGCCTCTCCATGTTAGTCTGTGTTCTTGCGTTTACAAGAGTTTAGAGGCTAAAAAAAAACAAAAAAAAAAAACACTTGTGTGTTCCTGTGGAGTGTTTTGGCCGAAAAAATGGCAAATGCTGGTAAATGCGCCTAAGTTCAAGGTACATTTAACACTTGTGCCTTTTTCATTCCAATGGCCAAAATAAATTCTTATTCTGGCCAAAAAATAAATGCACAAGCGTTTGACTCGCCTTAATGCGCTTGGAAAAACGAGGCAGTGTCTTGTTTTTGAAGCTGCATTTCTCCTGCTAGGAGGAAGGTGTTTACAAAAGCCTTGTCAGTGCGCATGAAGCCTTAGACCCCATACACACTATCATGGAACAAGAGTCCCTAGTTTGTTTGCCCTGTCTCTCTCTTTGCAGTGTTTACTTTTCTGATCAACTAGAGTCTGGTTGCCATAGTAACCTTTCAATTCTCTGGTAGAGCGAATGGATTAGCCCACTCTCCCTGTCTAAATTCATTAGTTGGTTTCTCCCTGTTCCTTTTCCTGTTTAGCCTTGACCTCTGTTCTTTTTCACTCATGGAAGGCTCTGTAAGTACAAGCTGGCAAACCCTGCAATAAGCATTCTGTTTTATAGCTCCTTCCCTGGATAAGCATTCCACATAGAGAAGCGCTCTCCTAACACCCTGCAATAACTAGAAACTCTCTGCTGTTATTTCACAAATAAAGTTAAGAAAGTTCTTAAGGACTTTGTTGTGCTTTAATAGGAAGGTGAGTTAAGCTATCCGGCCTTATTCATATCCTCGCATATGACACTGGGGTTGCAGAATACACACTATTAGATTTTCTGCAGATTTTTGTCTTCAGATTTACCACAACGATATAATATAAGCTGAAACCTTAAGAGTTTCAGTTTGTATGCAATCAAGTTGGCCCTTACTCTACATGGTTTTGGTAAATCTGAAAACAAAAATCTGCAGAGGCCTTAGAATAAGATGGTCAGCTTTTGGGTTGAAATTGCCGGATTGGCTAGTCCTGGCCAGATTAGCAGTTGTTTGAAATGTACACCATTTGTAGATTTTTCCTTACAGTCAAATTTAGCCATTTTTAAATCATTTGGGGATCGTTGTACATCCCTTGCCAGACTCATAGATGGGGGATGTAGATTTCCCTTTTTGTGTTCCCATTTATTTCTGCTCACAAGGACATAATGTTATCAATCCTTTACATTCAAGCTCCTTGATTATTTATGTATTCTAAACTATATATTTTAGCATCCATTGAAAACATGTGAAGCCACCATTTGGGCAATTGGGGGAAATGTTGGTAGGAATAGCTTGTCACTGGGGTCCCAATTGAATCACATATGCAACTTGTTTATCTATTTCAAACCTGCAATACTAGCTGATTCTACATGGAGTAGTTACTTGGGTGGGGCTGACTTTTTAGAAATGAACACTTCTTCTTTTTTTTTTTTTTTTTTTTTTTTACTTTTGTTTCTGCAATTTTGATTTCTAGATCGCAGATCAAATGTTCTTTCACAGTGATTATCGACCTCTTATTCGTGATGCCAACAATTATGTTCTGGATGAACAAACACAACAAGCACCCCACCTAATGCCACCACCATTCTTGGTAGATGTCGATGGCAATCCTCATCCACAGAGATTCCAGCGTTTAGTACCCGGCCGTGAAAACTGCAGGGATGAACAACTTATTCCTCAAATGGGAGTTACTGCCTCAGGTACATTAATTGAAAAAAAAATTGCCACTATGAGCATTCTAATCATTATTTTAATTTTTTTTTTTTAAGGAAATGTTGCAATTTTAACTAAATTGTGCTAACCCGTACTTTCTGATATCTTGGGTTGCCACGTTCTGCCTGAACTGTTTTATGCGGTGGTCCGGGCTCTGCTCCTAGGCCCTTTTTTTGATATTTTTGTCTAGTTCTGTAGTGCCTAGTATCTATGGCTGACTGTAAAATAGTGGCTTGGCGTCATCTATTTACATACACACCTATGAATGTTCATAATGTGTGCATAGATATTTTGCATATCATATATTCAATGAATAGGTGTGTTTTTGGTTAACCCTTTTTGTGCATTTACAAGCCTGGATTTGGACACTTTGTGTCCTTTTTTTTTTCCCTAGGTTTTATTGTCCTCTTCTTTACTTTTCTCCTTTTTCATGATTTGCTTGTGATTTAACTTTGGATACATGAGTGCAAGCTTACATATATATATATTTTTATTATGACTGTTATTTTGTGCATTTGTTTAGACATATGTGTGCGCTTTAAACGTTGCAATGTTTTTAAAATGTTGGTTGTAATGTTGTTTGTATGTGGCACTGTTAGAGCCAGGTGTGTTTTTGGGTGTATCCCAATTTGGGTGGACTCTCTTAAAAGACCTGCCTGTTTAGTGTTACATTGGTTGTGAACAAGCAAGCTATCGCTTGTGAAACGTCTACCATTGCCTGTATCTGTCTGACCCTTTTTTGACAATAAAGATGACATTGAGATAATTTGGAGTTCCAGTGTGCGACCAATTCCTTGTCTTATTCGTCTTCCACGGTGGTGAGCCGAGGTCTGCACCTGTGATCCATCCTGCACCTGAGTTTGCCTGGAGTGGTGTGCTTGGTGTCTTGGCGCGCCAGGGGTCTGAACTTCTCTGTGAAGAGGTCCCTGGTCTTTCAATTTTTTAATTCATTCCCCCCCCAGATTTGTATTTTGCAAGAGACCCATCTGGTGGGAAGTACACTTTTAAGTCTTAAAAGACACCATTACCGTTCCTCATATACCAATTATTCCCGGGGGGGTTAGCATTTTGATTCATAAATCTCATGCATTTAGGCTACTGGAGCTGGACCTGGCCGGCCTTTGTCATATTATGTTGAATAGATTGGAACTGGTGGTGGTGGGGGTGTATTTGCCTCCCCCTGCCTCCATGAGACTGCTTAACCAACTGATTGCTAAAATTGTTACTTATTCTACGGATAATGTGGGCGGAAGCTTCCAATTTGACAGATGTGTGGAGGTGGCGTCATTCCCATCAACGCGCCTACACCTGTCATTCTGCCTTGTAAAAAAGCATTTTCCTGCATAGACCCAGTCTATGCTGGGGGGTCTGTGCTTTCTAGAATTCGGGACATCTCCATCCTGTCTCGTGGCATTTCGGACCATGCTCCTCTTGCCTTGAAATTTAATGTGTCCACCGCTCCAGCGGATAGTTTGTGGCGTTTATCCAGGTTCTGGTTGTCCGATTCGAGGGTTTCTGAGCCGCATAGATCTGACATGATACACTACTGGAATGACCAAGACCGCTCTGTATCTCTATTCGCTTCTTGGGATACTTTTAAGGCTGTTTTCACACCAGTCCGGTTCGAATCCCAGCTACATTTTCTCGAAGAGAAAAAGCAGCTGTTCAGCGGTGCCTTTCCGTTCTGTCTGTGCATCAGCTGAGCAGGGAGAGGGGGGAGGTGTAGTGAGGAGTAGGAGAGAATGCCTGTTCGCAAAGGAATGCATCTGTGAATCAGATGCGTTCCCATAGAAGATGATGTGCTTGTAATTCGCACCGCAATGCCCAGAAAAAGCATGCGTTTTTTGGGCAATGCGCAGTGCGAATGCAATGAACAGATGTGAACCAGTTGCATTCAAATGAAGGCATTTTAAAATGTCCTATGAATTGGATGCGGTGTAAGCCACATCTAATTCGCATAGGTGTGAACGGGGCCTAAAGCTTTCTTCAGAGGCAGTCTTCAGTCACTTGTTTGTCAAGTTCGTCGGGGCTTGAGGGAGGATTTGCAGAGGGCAGAAAGGAGGGTTGCTGCCCTCGAGGTGGAATACTCCCTGTCAATAACTCCCCGAGTTTATTCTGACTTTCATGCAACACTGAGAAATGTTCTTCTGCTCTGTACATCTGCTACTAAAACTCAGCTCCTACATCAATCCCAACGTATCTTCGAACACGGGGAAAAAAAACTGGTTGTATGTTGGCATTAGGGCTGAAACAACTAATCGATTAATCGACAACTAATCGATTATGAAATTAATCGATTACTATTTTCATAATCGGTTAATCGGCCAGTGACATAATGGGGTTAAAAAAAACTAAAACGAGCCTTTTATAGTACAAAAAGAGCAAATAATCGCTACTGTAGATGTTACTTTCACAGTTCTACAGTAAAAAATGAACCCCTTACAGTAGTAATTATCTGCTTTTTTTTTTTCTTTTTTACTATAAAGGGCTAATTTTTGTTTTTTTAACCCCATTATGTTACTAAACGTCTTAGACCTCGTTCACAACTATGTGTTTTTTGGTGCTTTTTTGCAGAAGCGCACTACACTTCATTTACATGGTTTCCTATGGGACACGTTGACATCTATGCTTTTTTCAGCTGCTGCGTATTTGGAAAGGGTCAGGGACTTTTTTTTTAACGCAAAAACGGTGCTCTTTTGGTTCAATATACTTCAATGGAGAAGCTGCAGAAAAGCATTTAATGCATTTTTGCAGCAATTTGTGTTTTTTAATCTGCCCAACAACAAATTGGCCAAAAAAACGCAAATCGCCGCAAAATCACGTGTGCAAAAATCAAAACGCACAGCAAAAAGCACAGCAGAAACAGATCAAAAGGTGTGTACTGAGCCTTATGCTGTCCACATGGATCAATTTTCAGACGAGAATATTCAGACAAAAAATCTTTGTACATTTGCTGAATGAAAGAATGTTGTTTGAAATTTTCACTTGTTTTTAACATTCTGTTTTTAAAATGAATGTAATTTCTGAACGAAAATCACATCCACTGTCTGAAAATTCCTTTGACCAAGAAGTTTTCTATTTCCAAATGTTCCCGTCACTGTGGTTGAAAATGAACCTCGACTTGACCCCACTACCGATTAGAAAATCGAACGAACGTTCTTAAAATGAAATTTTTTTTTGAAGGAAGACATTTGATCCCTGAGTCTGAAAATATTTATCAGATTCACCCTTTAATAGTATGTACAGTATATCTCTTCTCTAACAGTATATCTCCTCTAACAGTATATACAGTATATCTCTTCTGTCTGTTATCCTCAGAGTGGATTAGATATTTTACTCCCTAACCATATGGTTGGTTATTTATATTTACCACTGCATAGAGATATTTCAGAATAAATTGCCTTTTTTAAAAACTTTACATATTGACTAAATTATAGCCACACTTTTTTTTTTTTAAGGTTATAACCGATTAATCGATTAATCGAAACAATAATCGGCCAACTAATCGATTATGAAAATAATCGTTAGTTGCAGCCCTAGTTGGCATGGTTGGCTAGGGAGAGTTCCTCACCTGTGTCTGTCTCTGGCATTTGAGATTCTAGTGGAACGCTTCTGACTATTAAAGGGGTTGTAAAGGTTCATGTTTTTTCACCTTAATGCATCCTTGGGAGGAGGATTGGGTTTGGGTAAATGTTGTTAAAAGTACAGCTATACTTTAATGCAAATAAATTGTCAAAAGAATATTTAAAATAGCGTTTTGTCTCATGCACATGTGTCATGTAATTTAAAGTGAAACTAAATAAAACCCTTATTCTCCAAAAATAAGCCATACACATCCACTACGTAAAGCAGCCTTTTTCAACCAGGGTGCCTTGGCAAAATGCCTAAAAATGTATCAGAAATTGTATACAAGCCAGCAGGTGGATGAAGCCTGACTTTTTAGTCACACAAAACCACAGGTTTACATTATGCACCATTAGAACTTTCTAGACACTGGTATCCTAACAACCAATGACCTCATCAGTTAATAAGGAGGCTGTCTGTTGCCTTCACAGCATCCTTGTTAGACCCTCCTTTGCCCCTCTCCCTCCACACTGGGGTGTCATTAGCTGACTGATTGAGAGAAATTGAGGAAGAGGAGAAACCTTGGAATACTAGTCAGTACCAGTATACAAAAGTGTATTTGCTTTGGAAGAATAAATCGCCTTTAACGTTGGTTGTCCTATGCGTGGATGTTGCTACATTATGTAAAGCTATTAGAGTAGTTTTTTACATTTTAGAATGGGGTGCCTTGAGATTGTCTATAATTTTTAAAGGGTGTCTCGACTGAAAAAAGGTTGAGAAACACGGACGTAAAGGATAGGTTCAACAACAGAAAATAATAAAAATGACACAGTGGCTACACCTGATACAAGCTAGACTGGAGAGGGGAAACTAAATTTTAGCAATTCCTCAAAGTCATTGCATACCGTCACCTCGAGTTAATTTAATCAAAGGCTTGAGGTGTGTTCCTCTGAATTAGGGCAAGCATACAAAAAAGGGTGAGAAGGAAATTTCCCAAGTAATTCTTCATAGATCAGCTGGAATTATCAAAAATATAAATAATTCTTTATTGAAAAATTCACATATGTGGGTTTTTCAATAAAATATTATTTATATTTTTGATAATTCCGGCTGTTCCTCTATGAAGATTTACTTGGGAAATTCCCCCTCCCCCCCCCTTTTTTTTTTTTTGTAAAGAATAGGTTCTTCACCTTTTACATAAAAAAAGTAATAAATGCAAGTCTTTTTGCAGGTGCTGTTATTTCTTTTTTCTAAGGAACTTGCAGAGCATTACACCAGAGATGAGCAGATCATGGGTGCAATGTCCAGCTCCTGCAGACCTTGTACGGGCAGACAGCTGCCTGAGAGCAGGAAGATCAATGGACTGCGAGGACGCTCACCAGTGCCCTCGCAGCTCATTGAATTTGACCGACAAGCCGTCAGCTGCAATGACTGGCGGTACTTGTAGGCATTCATTCACAGGAAACTGAATTAATGATGCGGCCATGCACGCCTCCACCCTGTTTCAAATGGTGACCACGGGGAGAAGATCCCTGCCCGCTGTCGTGTGTGTGTGTGTGTGTTGGGGGGGTTGTGTAGAGCTCCACCCTAAAAACGGGGGGAATATGTAACATGTTCCAAAAGTGATCTTATCCTTTAGAGCGATTATTAAAGGTTGTATTCTTTTTTTTTTTTTTTTTTTTTTCAATAATTGCTTGCTCTGTGCAATGGTTTTGCACAGAACAGTATAAACCGAAAAGTCAGTGCTACTACCCATACAACATATAGATAGCAGAGCTCCCAGGTGCTCGATCCACAGTCGCTGGCTGAGTAGAGTAATGTGGAAAAAAAATGATCTGCACTCCGGTTATTGCTCTTAAAATTTCTTCATTTTATTGAATAGCCACAGTGAACAAATGCAGGTTAAGTCAGTTAATGCGTTTCAGCCTATAAGGCCTTAGTCATGCACAAAACAGCCCAGATCCTGCTCTTCTTAGGTCCCCCTTTGAGTACTTGCCACTCCCAGGACAGATGGTGGGACTTTGCCCTGCCCCCCACTCCCTCGTCATAGGATTTGGTTGACAGCAGCAGGAGCCAATGGCTTCCGCTTCTATCGTTCTGCCCGTAGCTGCTGCTATTGAGCACAGCGCTGGATCGAAAATGGGCTCCGGTAGGTATGATGGGGGGGCTGAGGGGGACACAGGGATTGTTTGTTTTTTTTTTCCTTAATGCAGAAAATGCTTTAAGGTTGAAAAAAAAAAAAGCCCTTGGGGCTTTGAAACCACTTTAATGGCCCTGTACTTTTTTCATTCTTCCCCATTGAATTTGTATTACTTCTTCTTGTACCTTCTTGTAATGTCATCTGTTAGCTCCTGCATCTCTCCTGCCCCCTCTCATATCCATTGTTTGTAACGGGCAGTGCACGTTAGTTGTGGTCATGTGCACTGCTCTATGCACACTGCAAATCCCATAGTCCATCTTAGTAGTGAGTAAGAGGGGGTGGCTATGTTCTTACATACAGGACATCATGGAGAATGAACATAGCCAACCTCTCACAGGAAGTCGGATGATAGCAGCAAAAACAAAAAATGTGGGATTTGTAGGAGGCTGGGAGCAATAGAACTTACTTTTTTGAAGTTGAGAATACATACTTGAATATATTTTTATTTATTTATTTTTTTTTCTTTATCAGAATTTAGTATTACTTTAACTGTTGTGTGTATGGTTATATAGTTATCAATATGCTTGGTGTTACCAGGCTCGTTCTATGTTTGCATTATTTCTGTATACTTTCTTACTAGGTACATAATAAGTTTGGCTTGCATTATGGCTCAGTGTCAAAACACTACAGATGCTAATAGATTATACTAGGCAAACATGCTAAAAAATGTAATGTGCTGCATTTTGTAGTTATGTGATATTCTGTTTTTGATTTTGCATAGAATATTAGCTTAAGATATTTTAATATTCTGAATTTGTGATCACAGGGCTGAACCAAGTACTCAGCCAGCAAGCAAATGATGAAGTCAGTCCTTTGGACAGTCTTATTCAGAGGCTTCAGCAGGAACAAGACCAGAGGATAAATGCAGGGACTGGGAACACCAGCAGTCGCATGGCGAGAGGCAAGTACCATTTCTAGACACTGTGTGTCAATGCAGTTAAAATATCCAGTGGCCTTCTGCCCACTTTTAACCACTTCCCGCCTGTCCACAGTAGTTTTACTGTGAGCGGTAGCTACAGGCCAGGCGACATACCTGTACATCGCTGGGTGTGCCACAAGACACAGCAGATTGTGGCTTCCGGTACCCCACCGCTTTGAGAGGCTGCGGTATCACTTGATTGATATGCGATCACGTAAACACAACTGTTGCGAATGTTTAATTTATAACAGCTGTGCTTAGTGTTGTGATTGGTCCACAGCTATCACATGGTACCTGGCCCAATCACAGCACCATGTACCATGTGATAGCTGTTGGCCAGTCGCAAACCAAAATAGTAATCACAGCAGTTATGCCTATCCCTGATCATCCTCCACCCCCTAGAGCAGTGTTTCTCAACTACAGTCCTTAGGCTCGGTTCACACTGGGGCGACTTGGGATCCGACTTGTACGCCCTCAAGTCGCCCCAAGTCGCCCCAAGTCGCTTTGCATTTAGATTACAATTGTAGTGAATTGAACCGTCTTAACTGACACTACTGAAGTCGCTCCGACTTCAAAAAAGGTTCCTGTACTACTTCTATCCGACTTGTAGGCGACTTGTACCCATTCAACTCAATGTAAGTCGCCTGCAAGTCGGATCTCTCAAGCGACTTTGCAGAGAAAACCCCTCCCTCCCCCCTCCCTCCCAAAGAGGTGATTGGCCACAGGCGAAGTCGCCTGTCATGGAGGCGACTTCAAGTCGCCTCGTAATTTGCCGAAGTCGCGCTGAAGTCGCGCTAAAGTCGCGCTGAAGCCGCGTTGAAGTCGCGGTACAAAGTCGCGCTAAAGTCGTGTTGCCCATGTGTGAACCGACCCTTAAGGTGCCCCAACAGGATTTCCCTCAGGTGAATCGGCTGTGGTAATTACTAAGGCAGTGAAACTGATCAAATCACCTGTGCAAAATAATGGAGAGCCTGAAAACATGACCTGTTGGGGCGCCTTGAGGACTGGAGTTGAGAAACACTGAGAGTAGAGTAGTACAGTGTCATTATGGTGACACACTGTTGCTCTCAGAGTGTGTGTGTGTGTGTGTGTGTGTGTGTGTGTATGTATGTGTGTGTGTGTGTGTGTGTGTGTGTGTGTGTGTATATATATATATATATATATATATATATATATATATATATATATATATATAAACAGGAGATGGGGAAAAAGGTAATTTTCCATTCCAATTTTCTTTCCATCTCATTTTCATTTTTCCATTGTGATAAAAAAAAGTACAATTTAAAAAAACTCACCATGTCTCTTACTAAATACCTCAGGCTGTCTACTTTTCAAAAAAGGGGTCGTTTGGAG
The DNA here is from genome assembly GCF_042186555.1 of Aquarana catesbeiana. Taxonomy (NCBI): domain Eukaryota; kingdom Metazoa; phylum Chordata; class Amphibia; order Anura; family Ranidae; genus Aquarana; species Aquarana catesbeiana. The sequence goes on along the minus strand of NC_133327.1, from coordinate 318,913,751 downwards.
GGTATTTGTACTGTTCTGGTATTTTAAGGCCTCAAGAAATTAGGTCATCAGTACAGATCAATATTCAAATATATCGCATAGTTTGTAGACGCTATAACTTTCACACAAACCAAAAAATATACACTTTTTCATCCAAAGATGGAGCAAGAATACATAATGGCCTAAATTTATGAGGAAATTTGACTTTATTGGATATGTTTTATAACAAACTAGAAAATGTTTTTTTTCTTTTCCCCAAAATTGTCTTTTTTTTAGTTTTATATGAAAACCCAGTGGTGAGCACCGCCAAAAGAAAACTCAATTTATGTGAAAAAAAAAGAATATAAATTGGATTTGCCTACAATGTTGCATGAACGCAGAATTGACCGTTAAAGTAGCTCAGTGCTAAGTAGCAAAAAAATGGCCTGGTCGTGAAGAGTGTAAAACCTTTCGGAGGTCAAGTGGTTAAATATTTTGTTTATGTATTACTGTGAATTGACACTTTAGGTTAATTTTTAAAGTGGAACTAAACCCTCCTATCCTTACAGCCAAGGAAACGGCCATCTTAGTTTCTGTTTGATCTACAGTTGCCATGAAGCTGCACATATGATAAGCTATGACACCAGTCATTTGATGATGTGAAAGTTAGATTGATGGCAAACCTAAGCACACTAGTAACTAATTAGAACAGGAAATAAACTTGTGAACAGACCTCCAAGCCTCGCAAAATTAACCAAAAAGTGGTAACAACCCAGAGCATAACAAACTTCGACACCACTGCTGTATAAATATCTATTTTCATAGGGCTTCAAGTTCAAATTATTTCTAAAATGACAGATTTTTTTTTTTTGCAACAAACAGTTAAACTTATTTTATGTATACCAATAAAAACGATCTTAAAATAAATAAAAAGTGTGTGTGTGTATAGATCTCAAAGTATCAGAAAACTTGTGATGGATGTGTTATATTTTTAGCAATATAAGAAGCCTTCATTGAGTTCTCCCGGATTGCAATTTGGATGATATGTTGTCATTTCTGTCCATGATCAATCACCTGCTATCCTACATTTATCCTTTTCACTTTAGGATGAATTATTTCACACACAAAGCCCTTTAACCATTTGCTGAACAGTGATGTACTGGTACATTGCTGGACTGGAAGGATGGTATCTTGGTCATTGCTGCAGCAATGACCGAGAGATTATTTTTTAGAGCCAGTGATGCTGAGCAAAGTAAGAGTAATCTGAGCGGCTAAAGTAAAACAAAAATGTACACACAGCCTGGGGCTGAAGTGGGTAATTTTAGAAGAGAACAATCATCACTGTTACATGATTACTACATCCTTACTATTCATGCATTATGTTTGGTACAAGTTTTCTGATAGTTTGATTTATATTCTAGGATGTTTTGGAAATCATTTTGGGAGTTATGTGAGTTTTAATAGGCATACCGTTGTTTTTACCCTGAGTTTTGAGGTCTAAAATTTTCTGTTTTTGTAATAAAATGTTTGTTAAACGTTCGCTTCATAAGAGTCAGATACATGTTCGTTTCTTTTTTTTTTTTTTTTTTCTCCTCTTCTTCTTTTATAATTCGCATTTTCCTGCAAGCCCTATGGAAGTATATGTTTATACAGTAGTGGTCTCTAACTGTAACAGTGTTCAGAACATGCCTTTTAAACTCCTAAGAGCCCTTGCACACTGGGGCGGGGGGCGGCGTCGGCGGTAAAACGCCGCTATTATTAGCGGCGTTTTACCGTCGGTATGCGGCCGCTAGCGGGGCGGTTTTACCCCCCGCTAGCGGCCGAGAAAGGGTTAAATACCACCGCAAAGCGCCTCTGCAGATGCGCTTTGCCGGCGGTATAGCCGCGCCGTCCCATTGATTTCAATGGGCAGGAGCGGTAAAGGAGCGGTATACACACCGCTCCCTCACCGCTCCGAAGATGCTGCTGGCAGGACTTTTTTTACCGTCCTGCCAGCGCATCGCTCCAGTGTGCAAGCCCTCGGGGCTTGCACACTGGAATGAAAGCAGCAGCACTTTCGGGGCGGTTTGCAGGCGCTATTATTAGCGCAATAGCGCCTGCAAACCGCCCCAGTGTGCAAGGGCTCTTAGGCCTTATTTGCACTGGCAGTGTCAATACTGTTTCTATGTGTTTATAGGACATTCCTAAATGCATATAATGTTTCAATCATGCAATTTATGCTGTGAAGTGCTGCGTTGAGACGCGGTCCGTTTAGCTGCGTTTGGAGAAAATAGAATTCAGGGCATCCATGAACTGTTTAAACAATCTGAATGTGACTTAACTTTCTTTTAAGCAGGAACACATCTTAACTCAATAGAAAGTTATCTAGGAGCTGATTTCCCCTGCATTTAGAAAAGCTAAAACACAGGAGTGCCAGTGTGAATGAAGCCTAAAAATCTAAAATCAGTTGATAAACTGATGTGCCTAAATCTGCAGCACTCATTCTATTATGTTTCTCTTTGTGGGATTTCTGGTTCCTCGGGTCTGTGAAGAACCCCCCTCATGCTGCAGTTTTTTTTAAAGCAGTATTAATAGGACCGGGCCTATTTTTCAGACTCGGTGTTTACAAGTTAAAATCATTTTTTTTTTGCTAGAAAATTCTTTAAAACCCCCAAACATATTATAATATATACAAATTTATAAACTATTACCCTTAAAAAGTCTCAATAGGTGACATTTGAAAATTTCTATAGGATACCAGTTTTGAGTTACAGAGGAGGTCTAGGGCTAGAATTATTGCTCTCACTCTAACGATCGAGGCGATACCTTTTTATAAGTGTGATTTGAACACCCTTTTCATTAGCGTGTGCGACTTGCGTATGCGTACGAACTCGGTGGGATGGTGCGCTTTGATTTAATTTTTAATTTTTTTTTTTTCTTATTTTACTTTTTATTTTTTTTATTTTGACACTGTTCTTTTTTTTTTAAAAAATGTTGGGTCACTTTTATGCCTATTACAACCAATGTAAACATCCTTTGTAATAGAAAAAAAGCATGACTGGACCTCTTAACTACTTTAAGACCAGGCCTATTTTTCAAACTTGTTTTACAAATTAAAATCTTTTTTTTTTTTTTTTTTTTGCTAGAAAACTACTTGGAACCCTACCCTAAAGATTAAAATGGCGGTCGTTGCAATACTTTGTCACACAGTATTTGCGCAGTGGTCCTACAAGGGCACTTTTTTAAAAAATAAGACTACAGTAAAGTGTTTTTTTTTTTTTTTTTTGGTTCTTTTTTTATTGTGAAAGATGTTACGCCGAGTAAATTGATACCCAACATGTCAGGCTTCAAAATTGCGCCCGCTCGTGAAATGGCGACAAACTTTTACCCTTAATCTCCATATGCGACGTTTAAAACATTCTATAGGTTGCATGTATTAAGTTAGAGGAGGTCTAGGGCTAGAATTATTGCTCTCGCTCTAACGATCGCGGTGATACCTCACATGTGTGGTTTGAACGCCATTTTCATATATGGGCGCTTCTGCATGCAAGCTCGACGGGGCGTGTTTCAAAAAATTTTTTTTTTTTTTCTTATTTATTTTACCATTTTTGATTTTTATACTTCTTTTTAAAAAAAAAAAAAAGAAAATTGTGTCTTATTTATTCCTATTACAAGGGATGTTTACAAATATAGCATGACAGGAACTCTTAAATATGAGATCTGGGGTCAAAAAGACCTCAGCTCTCATATTTACACTAAAGTGCAATTAAAAAAAAAGTTTTTTAAAAGAAAAACAAAAAAGTTTATTTTAAGAACAAAAAGTGACATTTTGATGTTGCTTCTGCCCTGAATTGGTATGGAGCTGGGTGGGGGCCCTCTACCCCTCACTCAACTCCGCTACTGATGGCTCCAGTAAATGATGGGAGGGCACTGGAGCGAGGGGGGGGGGGGGCTTCTCCCATTGCTGATAAGTTATCTCGCAGTGAATCTGCCACAGAGACCACTTTTATCTGAAAGCGGACCGCCCGCTGAAGAGGATACCAGGGTTATGGCAGCTAGCTGCTGCCATAACGACAATATTCCTCTTCAAAGTACCACCATGTAATGACAGTGGGCAGGGTCCGTAAGTGGTTAAATATGGGATCTGGGGTCAAAAAGACTACAGATCTCATATTTACACTAAAATGTTATAAAAAAAATTAAATGTCATTTAAAAAAAAAATAAACCCTTTAAGAGCATTAGGCGAAAGTGACATTTGACGTCGCTTCAGCCCTCCAATGCTACGGAGCCAAGAGGGGGCCATCTTTCCCTCACTCGGCATCCAGGCTGCTGCCATAACAACGGTATTATTTAATGGCAAAGTAGCGATGTATAACGACGGCGGCTGGACCGTCAGTAGTTAAACCGAAAAGCTAACGTTTATTTTATTGCAGCTTACCAATTCCTAGATGTGCTGGCACTAGTTTTATTATTTTATTTTCACCTGGTGATCTGGCCAGTAAGTCTGTTTTTCAACAGAACAAGCTGTAGTAGCAGTTATAGGGAGGAGACAAATCATTTGCTACTGACAGGAGTGCTTACAATGATCCACTTTTTTTATGTGAAACCCTTAACCTAAAAAGGTACATTTATTCTTATTGCAGTTATACTGATGTCTGGCCACCATAGTAAATCCCCCCCCCCTATAAATATAACATGTTATACTTGCCTGCTCTGTTGTAGTGGATTTGCACAGGGCAGCCCAGATCCTTCTCTTCTCTGGTCCCTCTTCGGCTCTCCTGGCCCCTTCCTCCTGTTCAGTGCCCCCACAGCAAACAGCTTGCTATGGGAGCACCCAAGCTGAATTGCGGTGTCTTGCCGAGAAAGTTCCCCCGGTGGATAAGGACCCTCCGTGTACTGCGCTTGAGCAGTACGATCGACCACGGAGCCGCCGAAAATAGCCGAAGATGAACAGCTGATCGTCAGCTCTACACGGCATCTGCGCACTACATTCTGCCCTAAGTCCACGTTACAGCCCCACCATCCAAGTGGACATAGAGTTAGAATATTAATATGCCGAGCGCAGCGAGGCCGTGCCCGAAGCGTAGCGAGCCCGCGAGGTGCCTGTTACAAACTGTTTTTCTTACAATAGTCTTGACACGTAGGCACCATGTACAGCTGACTCGGGTGTTCAGCTTCGGCTCTTTTTGGCGGCTCCCTTGTTGTTCCTACTGCGCAAGCGCTGCGCTACAGGGGGGTCATTATCTGCCGAGGAGAACTTTCTCGGCAGAACAACGGCTCCCTGTGTTCATTCAGACAGAGACCTCGCCCCGCCCACTCTGATTGGCTAGCCGGGAATCTCGGACTGCTGAGACACTCGTGGACATAAAGGGGGCTCAGGTAAGTGTGAGGGGGGTTGCTGCACACAGAAGGCTTTTTATCTTAATGCATAGAATGCATTAAGATAAAAAACCTTCTGCCTTTACACAACCCCTTTAATTTCGTAGAAACAATTTTAACTGTAAGTGTCTGTAATCCCTGCAGCTTCAATCAGCTCCAATCCAGAAGTTCATTCTCCCCCAAATATTGGCTTAAGACGCAGCGGTCAGATTGAAGGTGTTCGACAGATGCATAGCAATGCTCCCCGCAGTGAGATGGCAACTGAAAGGGATCTAGTGGCCTGGAGTCGGAGAGTGGTAGTTCCTGAACTCTCCCCCGGAGTAGCCAGGTATAGTTTTTAACAACATGGTTCACACTTTGTTTTTTATTCAGGAGCTCTTGAGCATTTACACACGGTAATGTAATATTTTGCGTCAATGCCATTCTATTCTATTATATATATATTTTTTTTTCTTCTACGTTATCTGTGGAAACACATACACTTTTTTTGCTTTTTTTTTTTTTTACTCATTGCTAAGTCTATTCTCATTCTGTTCCTAGTAAACAGGAAGAATGGCGAACAGCAAAAGGTCAAGAAGAAATACATCTCTATAAAGCCGAAGAGAAAAGGAAAACTGTACCCAGTCATAGTGTGAGAGAAAATAAAGTAGCCTCTTCTTCAAAGGTAAGTCATTGGCTACACTGACTGGCTAAATTCCTTCATAGATTCTTAGGGTTAGGCTGGCCATAGACGGAGCAAATTTCTTTCCTGCAACCACGGGTGTTGACAGGGGAATCCCTCTTGCACAGCCATTGTGTTCTCTTGGTGGCAGAACACAGCGATTATTGCTAGCGGCGATAATCGCTAATCTTGGGTACATGCAGCCTACTCATACAGGGCTGGCTTTGTATACAGCTGTGGCCAAAAGTTTTGAGAATAACACCAATATTATCACAGTCTGCTTTTTTTTTTTTTTTTTTTGTCAGATGTTACTATGATATACTGAAGTATAATTAAAAGCATTTTACAAGTGTCAAAGTCTTTTTTTGACAATTAAATTATGTTTATTCAAAGAGTCAATATTTTCAGTGTTGACCCTTCTTTTTCAAGACCTGCAATTTCACCTTGCATGCTGTCAATCAACTTCTGGGCCACATCCTGACTGATGGCAGTCCATTCTTGCATAATTAATGCTTGGGGTTTGTCAGAATTTTGTGGGGGGGGGGGGGGTTGTTCACCTGCCTCTTGAGGATTGACCACAAGTTCTCAATGGGAATAAGGTCTGGGGAGTTTCCTGGCCATGAACCCAAAAAGTCAATGTTTTGTTTCCCCAGGCCACTTATCACTTTTTCCTTATGGCAAGATGCTCCATCATGCTGGAAAAGGCATTGTTCGTCACCTGGTTGGGAGAAGTTGCTCTTGGAGGATGTTTTTGTACCAGTCTTTATTCATGGCTTTGTTTTTGAGACCACTCCCTTGGCTGAGAAGCAACCCACCCCACACATGAATGGTCTCAGGATGCTTTACTGTTGGCATGACACATGACTGATGGTAGCGCTCACCTTTTCTTCTCCGGACAAGGTTTTTTCCAGATGCCCCAAACAATCAGAAAGGGGGTTCATCAGAGAAAATTACTTTACCTCAGTCCTCAACATTCCAATACCTGTACCTTTTGCCGAAAATCAGTCTGTCCCTTATGTTAGTCTTCTTTGTTGCCCTTCTTGACACCAGACCATCCTCCAAAAGTTTTCTCCCTGTGCGTGCAGATGCACTCACACCTGCCTGCTGCCATTCCTGAGCAAGCTCTGTACTGGCGGTGCCCCAATCTCCCAGCTGAATCAACTGCAGGTGACGGTCCTGACATCTGCTGGACTTTCTTGGGCGCCTGAAGCCTTCTTTACAAATGCAGTGGAAATGTTTGTTTTTGGGATTAAGTTCATTTTCATGGCAAGGAGGGACTCTGCAATTAATTGCAATTCATCTGATCACTCTTCATAACAATTTCGAGTATATGCAAATTGCCATCCTAAAAACTGAGGCAGCAGACTTTGAAAATAAATATTTGTGTCATTGTCAAAACTTTTGCCCACCTCTGTAGTAGCATAGGAGTGAAAAATGTTGTTGCCACCTGATGTGAAGTTTAGGTTCTCCAATGCCTTTATGTCAAGTGCATTAATGTCTCTTTACAAAGACTTTGAAATTAACCGCTTAATGACCACCCACCACAGATATACTGCAGCAGGGCGGCCACTCTGTTCCGGGGTAGAGCGCGCCACCCTGGCTGTACTGCTATTAGCTGCAGTGCCAACCAATCTGTGGCTGCTGGCCGCTGATTGGTCGCCAGCTCTGGACATTACCGAATAGAACCCTGTGTAGGTAAACAAACACAGGGCTCTCTTCTGACAGCAGCAATGTGCATGTTTTTTTCTTCCTGCAAAGCAGGAAGTAAACAGCACATTGCTTAGTAAAAACAGCACACACAGTGTAACGCTTGTTAGGCACACATCTAACACCTTGATCGCCGTAGATGTTGACTCCTTCTCTGTCAGTGTCGGTACAGTAACTGCATATTTTTAGCACGGATTACTGTATTGGTGTTGCTTTTCCCAAAAAAGTGTCAGGTGTCTGATTTGTCTGTCGCAATATCGCAGTCCCGCTATAAGTCGCTGATCACCGCCATTACTAATTAAAAAAAATAATAATTCCATAAATCAAGTTGTAAAGTGCTGCGTAAACTGTCCGCACTATATAAATCCTGTATAATAATAATAAATCGCTTATTGTGATTTTTTTTTTTTTTTAACCAAAAACATGTAGCAGAATACATTTTGGCCTAAATTGATAAATTTAGAATTTTTTTTTATTGTGGTTTTTATAGCAGAAAGTAAAAAAAAAAAAAAAAAAAAATGTATATAAAATATAAATATATATATATAAATATAAACATATATGTTTTTGTCTGCTTTTTTGTTTATAGCGCAAAAAATAAAAACTGCAGAGGTGATCAAATACCACCAAAAGAACCCACCATTTGTGGGGGGAGAAAAAAGGAGATAAATTTTACTTGGCCACAGTGTCACACGACCATGCAATTGTCAGTTAAAGTAACACAGTGCTGTATCGCAAAAAATGGCCTGGTCATATAGGGGGGTAAAGTTTCCGGAGCTGGAGTGCTTAAGACACGAATAACTAGAAATGCTAGAATGGGGCTTAAGTAACTGAGATGCCCAACCTGCTCTTAAGTTTGCTGTTTTAGTGTCTTTACCTTCTAAACATGCAGATCGTATTTGGTGCTGATAATTCTTCTTTTAAAAGATCGCCTTTTATAGCTTACATAAGCATAATTTTATATACAGGTGCGTTTTTATGCAAAGTGCAAAGCAGATTTCAGTAGCTGCATTTTGCAGACACTGATTTTTAAGGAGGAATACCGGGCAAGTTATTCAAGCTTGACATATACCAAAAGCTGGATAGCTCACTGGCCTGTATTGTCAGCCCATTGGATTCTGGGGTGTTTCAGAACTCTGAGCTGGACCAGAGATGGGCCTCGTTCATCAAATACATGCATAAAAACTGATGGAAAAAACATGCACATATGCACATACAGATGTGTATTGTAAGTTGGAGAATGTTTTCCTATGACCCGCATTGAATATTTCTTGTGTACAGAATCACACTGCTGAACTGTTACTTGATCCTGGGGATGCAAGAAAGCAGCTATCTGGCCAGCACAACTATCGCACTAGAGCTGCCCTGGAAGAGCCAACAGGGGCAGCAGAAGACTTGGATAATGAAAATGGCTCCTCCGATGTAAGCATTTCATGTTGTACTTTTATTTTCCCTTGTATTCCATGGCTACTGTACACTCATTTTGTATTACTCCTGATGATAAATTTCCTGTTAGGAGGCAGATGCTGAAAGCGAAGCAATAGCTGCAAGTGGAGTAACATCAGATGATGAGGAAAAACCAGGTTGGAACAGTGATGGTAGCAGTTCAAGGTAAGCAACAAGCTGACACTCCTGATTTCACAAATTTTTGTTTCTTTACTGCAGTGGTATTATTTTCTTTATTTTGTAAAATTTAAAGTTCCGCTCCAGCCAAAACTTTTTTTTCTAGGTGGAACCTCGTTTTTTTTTTTTTTTTTGCCTATTGAGATCTCCTCTCACACAAGCACATTTGAGTGGGCAGCAGTCAGATATGAATTGCTGTTTGATTCTTCTGTTCTTATTATCCCTTACAGCCTCAAATTTCTTGTTCTAGTGTAACCAGAATAGAAGGTGAGGGGGAATCTTACCAATGATGATAAATACAAAAATAACTTGACAAACATTCCTACTCTTACCCACAAAACTAATTTTGGCTGGAGTTGGGTTTTAATGCATGCCCGCGGCCTAGATAGTGTAATCTGTGGAACATTTATGACATTTCATTTCAATTGGGGTTGTTTGCTTCAGTGTTTATAAAACAATTGTATATGCTGCAGTTTAAAGGTTAACACCACCTTTAGCACCTTGTTAGATATTGTACATAAATGTAGGATAGAACATGGTGCCAAATGGACGCTCTCCCCTAAAATTGCTCCTCCACTGACAACGAGCTGGGCTTCTCATCCATGGGTTACAGGAAAGAATTTTGCATGATTCCCCCATCAACACAGACAGTGCTGACAGGGGAATCCCTCCTGCTGAGCAATTGTATACATCAGGCTTGGGAGGGGGAAGCTGTTCTTTCCCGGGAGAGGACAGTGGTTATTGCTAGCAGTTATAGAGGCCCTTGTCTGACCTCACTCCCAAGGTGGCGTCTCATTGTTATCACCTCTGTTTAGAGATCATCTGAGTTATCTGCCTTATCCTGTAAGAAGCCCTTTATAGTGTTGGACAAGGTCTTGAAGGTTACAAGTTTTTTTCCTCCTGAGGGTGGTGGTATCCTTTAACCTCTACCAGGACATTGCTCTTTCCTCCTTATATCCTTCTTTGAAATGTCCCAAGTAGTAAATTTCTCTTCAATGTCTTGATGTGGTATGGGCATCTACTGGGCGTTTAGCTACCGCCTCTTTAGGCTATCAGATTCTCTCTTTGTACTTCTCAGGGGTTTATGCTCTAGACTCCCTGCTTCTGGTTCCACCATTGCTTTCATGGTTTAAAGCAGGGGTCTCCAGACTTTCTAAAGAAAGGGCCAGTTTACTGTCTTAGAGACTGAAGGGGGGTCAGACTATGCTTAGTGGGAGCAAACAATGCCTGATCTTTGGTATTGGGGGAGAAATACTTGGTGTCAGTGGGAGGAATAGTGCCCCATTTTGTCAGTGGAAGGCATTCTGTCCCATTGTTGGTGTCTGCGGAAGGAATTATGCCCCATTGTTCGTGTCAGTGGGAGGAATAGAGCCTCAAGGGCTGGATAAAGGCAAGCAAAGGACCACAGCTTGGAGACCCCTGGTTTAAAGGATAGGGTGCCTTCCATGTTGAGGCATGCTGTACCAAATCTGTTAGTACTGCATATGTGCTTTTTAGTGTCAGGCATTTTTAATCTTTGGGTGTCCTTTTATGAAAGTGCGGTAAAATACCGCTTTTCAGTTCTCAGGCATTCTCAGAGGAGATCGCTCTCCTCTGAGTGCCTGTTTATGAAAGTGTGTAGATCGCTTCTCATGTTGAGTTGAGGAGCGATCTACAAACGCCGGGAACTCCTGAGAACGGCTCCTCTCACTATAATCTCGTGTGATGTAGCGGGATTACAGTATGAGGAACCATAAAATACAAAAGTTTAACACAAATCAGCACACATTATTCCCCAACATATTAATAAAATAATAAAGATAAATTCCCCCTACACAATATACATTAACCTAATTATAAAAAAAAACATTGTTTTTATCAATATTTAAAGATCATACATGTTCCTATTTAAATGTGAATGGTGTATAGTAAATGAATGTAATGCAAATATGTAATGCAGCTATACACCATTCATATAAATGCAAAATACATTTATAATCATTAAAAAAATAATTTTAATAAAGTATACAAGTATAAATATTTATTAATAAATTAAAATAAAATATATTTCATTATAGATAAACATAAAAATTGATAAACTGGTGCGATGCGAGAACACTGCGAATCCACTGCGGGTTCCCGCATCACACCGACTCGCATGTCAGTTCACACTGCCATAAGCGAATCGCTGGGGAGTGTCAATACATTGTTAAGGACACCCCCAGATCAGCTTGCATATCGCACTGCGAACTGACAGTTCGGACATGAATCGGATCGCATATGTGTGAACACACATGCGATCCGATTCTGGTCCGAACAGAAAAAAGGGTCCTGTGCGTGTTTGCACCGAATGCGGTGCGATATCAGCCATACTATCTGTACAGCTGATATCGCACCGCACAGACATCGCATGTAATGTGAATGGCAGTGTGCTGCAAATAACATGCGATGCCTGTGCGATGTCCGGCATCGCACAAGTGTGAACTGGGCCTAAAAGTTAACACCCCCAAATCAGTTCGCATATCGCAGTGCGATCTGCAAACTCGGACAGTAATCGAATCGCATGGGTGTGAACACCCATGCAATCCAATTCTGCTGTGGACCAAAAAAAGGGTCCTGTAAGAGTTTGGTCCGAGGGCAATGCAAATTTAGCAATACTATCTGTATGGCTGAAATCGCATCGCACAGAGATCGGATGTGATTTTGCACTGCGGTGCGAATCACATCCGATCTCGGACACCGCAGCAGTGGGAACTGGCCCTAAATCATATTGCATTTGCACCAAAATGGTACAGGACCCTTTATTTGGTCCGCACTGGAATCGGATCGCATGGGTGTGAACACCCATGCGATCCGATTCCTGCACCATTACATAGTTCGCACTGCGATCTGTGAAATGATCTGGGGGTGTCATTAACTTTACATTGACACCCGCAGTGGTGCGCAGATGTCAATGTAGGTGTGATGTGAAAACCCGCACAGGAATCACGCTGGTTCACGCATCGCACAAGTGTGAACCCAGCCAGAGACGTGAACATCTAAAAAAAAATATATATATCTATATATAGATACATATATATATATAGATACATATATATCTATATATATATATATATATATATCTATATATATATATATATATATATATATAGATATATATATATAGATACATATATATATAGATACATATATATATAGATACATATATATATAGATACATATATATATAGATACATATATATATATATATATATATATATATATATATATATATATATATATATACATATATGTATCTATATATATACACATATATATATATATATATATAGATCTATATATATATATATATATATATATATATATATATATATATATATAGATCTATCTATCTATATATATATATATATAGCTATATATATGTATCTATATATATGTATCTATATATATGTATCTATATGTATCTATATATATATATATATATATATATACACACTATAAATTCCTATCCTGCTGGTTTTGGGGTGTGTAATGGTGGGGAAGGTGTGCTCTGACTGTTTGGTGAAAGAAAGAAGTCAAAAGACTTCTTTCTTTCTCCAGAATATCAGCCAGTTTCAGGCTTCTCACTCTGATTCTCCACTTCTGAAATGGTGAATCAGAAAGTGAGAATTCTGTCACAGATCGCCAGTGAGGTGTGGAGATCGCACCTTCATAAACTGGCCGTTTCTGTGAATTCTCACTGTGCTGAGATAATCAGCGGAGAACATGTTCTCAGCTGATTATCTCAGTTTCATAAACTGGTAAAGCGCTGAGATCAGCGGTGAGACTCCGGATCGCCGCTGATCTCAGTTTCATAAAAGGACACCTTGATTACAAGGCTCCCACTAATGTTTATTGTGACTTACTCTTTTACGCCCTTTGCGTAGGTTTTTTCTTTCATTTTATAACCACCTGGGCTGTTCCGAACACTGTATAGCAGTAGCGGCATCTAGGGAAAGTCCAGAATGCTGAGGACAAAAAATGTAGGACCCCGAGAACTCCTCTCTGCCCCTGCATTCGCTCTAGTCTGGCCAGGCCACTTGTGCATGCGCTGTACAGCCTGGTGACCTCACAAGCTGGGTGGAGCACACTGACCATAACAAAGCGGGTTAATATAGGACTGGCCTTGAGTACAATTAAGATTAGATTTTGGCCTTTGCTGTTCTTCATGACACCTTATAGTCTTCACATTCCTTGGAGTGTGTGCACCTTTGTGCAAGGAGTCTCCTATTCCACTGGACAACATGCCATGGGACAACAACTCGATACTTTCTGTATTTCAGAAATTTCTATTTGATTCCTTTCAGGCTATTCTATCGAGCCATCCTCCAACAGGTTATTTTTCTGGTTACCATTTTGGCTTAGAGTTTTGCATTTGACTGCTCTTGCCTGTAAGGAACCATGACTAGGTGGTTCTACCGCCACCGCTGTCCTTTTTACCCAAGATGGGTTCTTTGTTCCACCTCAACCATGACATTGTGTTTCTGTTACTTTTGTCCTAGGCCTCAGATGTCGAGGGACAAGGTTCTCCACACCTTGGATGTGGCTTGTGCGATCCTGATGTTTTGCAATGCCTGCCTCTTTGTTCTTGAAGGGTCACAAAACTTCCATATCTACATGGTTCCAGCGGCTGAGGGCGCCATCTTTGGATGGTGACCTTGTCAGGCTGAGGTTTTTTAACTGTTCAAGTTTAGTTTTTCGGGCTTGTTGCTGTGTTGCCCTTCCCTCATATTCAGTGCTTTGGTCATCCCTTTCGTTATGAATCTTTATAATGTCAAAGGGCACAGGGATCCCACTCCTCTGCCTTTTGGAGTTCATGGCTTTCTTCAAAAACTAAAGCCTTGCCTAATGGGGAAGGATAATGTCTGAGAGGGGATGACTTTTCTCTTTGCCAGCGTCCAGTCACCTGTAGGTGACAGCCTACCCCTTTTCACAATAGAGATTAAAGGGGTTGTAAACCCATGCAGTTTTTCACCTCAATGCATTCTGTGCATTGAGGTGAAAAACCTCTTTCAGTGCATCAGAGCCCCCATTCACTTACCTGAGCCTGATTGTTCCGGGGACGAGCACACCCACTCCTGCCCCTGTCTCGGGTCCTGATTGGATAGCTTGGTAGCAGCGCAGCTATTGGCTCCCACTGCTGTCAATTAAATACAATGACGTGGGAGCCAAGGGGGTGGAGCAGAGTCCTGCTGTCTGTGTCAATGGACGCAGCAGCAGAACTCGGGAGCGTGCCCGCACGGGTGCCCCTAGGAAGAGCGCTTCTCTGAAGGGGCACTTGAGAAGAGGAGGAGCCAGGAGCGCTGCTGAGGGACCCCAGAAGAGGGGGATCAAGGCCACTCTGTGCAAAACCAATGGCACAGGGGAGGTAGATATGACATGTTTTGTTAAAAAAAAAAAAAAAAACCCGTTTACATATCCTTTTAAAGGAGAAGTATGGGAAAGGCAAATTAAATACTACATATTACCTTTATTCTTCCATGGCTTTCCTTTTTTTCCCCGCAGTCCTTTAATATGGGAGATATCTGCATTTGAAGTGTCAGTAAGGAGCTAATAACGGCTGATTCTCTGTTTGAAAGTTTGGAGAGGGTGGATACTACTCCTTCCGCCCCTCCTTCCCTTGAGTATGTGGCCATGCTTGGTGAACAGTGCACAGCTGAACTGATAGCGAGAGTGTGCATGCTTTTAACGTGCCTCCGTTTCCATGGCGACATGTACTGCTGAAACCAGGAAGTGGAGGCAGTGTGGTGATAAGCTGTGCACTCTTCACCTTCAGCACCTGTGCAGTCCTGTGTGTTCTGGGCTGCTTTCAGAGTCCGAATTCTTCTTCTCTCCTCTGCTAGTCTCCACCCTCTCCTATGGGACTCCCCCTCTCCCTTATCGGCATTCAAATGTTCTGTCAGCTTCTGCTTTGGTCACCAACATAAGCAGGGGAAGGGGGAAGTGGGGGGAGGTGATGGGCTTGCCAGGATGGTGAGTGGATTGTCAGCATGTGACACTCCATATGCTCAGTATGTATGGAGCGTGACCCCCATGTGCATAGATCATACCTGTATTGAACAGAGGTATGCTCTATACATAGGACACTGTGTTTATTCAGAAGGGTAAAATTCAGATATTTTGTAAATTAACCTCAGTGCCATGTGCATAGAGCATACCTGTGTTCAATACATTGCAGGGGAGAGGGCAACTGCAAACTCCCTGTCCTCTTAGACCTCTTTCACAATGGAGGTGTTTTTCAGGTGCTAAAAATAGTGCCTGAAAAACACCTCCCCTGCAGCCCCAGTGTGAGAGCCAGAGTGCTTTCACACTGGGGCGGTGAGCTTGCGGGACATTAATAAAAGAGTCCTGCGAGCAGCGTCTTTGGAGCAGTTTAGGAGCGCTGTATACACCGCTCCTGCCCATTGTAATGAATGGGCAGCGCGGCCAGCTTCGGCAGTGGTCCTTTTCGGGCGCATTTAACCTTTTATTCAGCCGCTAGCGGGGGTTAAATGCACCCTGCTAGTGGCCGAAAGGCGCTGCTGATACAATGGTAAAGTGCTGCTAAAAGTAGCAGCGCTTTACCACTAATACGGCCAGCTGGCAGTGTGAAAGGGCTCTAAATCAAAAGTGAAATATCTGGGGTCTCCTGTAATGTAAATAATTAACTACAAAAATGTGAGATAGAGAGGGATAATAAAATCCCAACCCCCTCTCTAGAAGTGAGCTAAGGTCTATTCAGCAACGGCATCACTAGAGTTGGTGTTTCACAGTGCATAAAAACATGGGGGGTTATTTACGAAAGGCAAATCCACTTTGCACTTAAAGTGCACTTGAAATTGCACTGAAAGTGCAGTTGCTGTAAATCTGAGGGGTAGATCTAAAATGAGGGGAAGCTCTGCTGATTTTATTATCCAGTCATGTGCAAACTAAAATGCTGTTTTTTATTTTCCTTGCATGTCCCCCTTGGATATACAGCGACTGCACTTTGCACTTGTAGTTTGCACTTATAGTGCAAAGCGGATTTTCCTTTAGTAAATAACTCCCATGGCGTCCCTCCCCCCCCCCCCCATATGAACTATAGTACCTCCTCAGTACAGACCCCCTCAAATAGGAAGGGTGGCTGACACCTGGAAGGCAGGCTGGATCAGTATTGGCTCTGATTTTATTATTACAGTAATGCATATGTGCTACCAAATCCAAATGTGTGTTTTACTTTATAAAATATCTAGCATTCACCTTTGATATGTAGAGGAGATTCTCATACACAGTGACTTCTCATACCTTATAGTCACTGAAGTGCTGATACCTTTGCAGATTCTTCTGAACATCGGAACAGGCTGCATGGGGAGGAGGTAGGAGAGAGATTTGGGGGGGGGGGGGGAGCGAGAAGAGAGCCGACAATCAAGCAAGATGACAGGAAAGTGGGTGGATCCAGACTCCAGAGCCAGAACATTGTTGGCATTTTGCCCCATACACACGATCGGACTTTCCGACAAAACCGTGGATTTTTGTTCAAAGGGTGTTGGCTCCAACTTGTCTTGCATACACACGGTCACACAAATGTTGGCTAACAATTAGGAATGTAGTGACGTACAAGACGTACGTGATATCTCAATAACGAGCGCTAGTTTTACAAGACCGAATGCTTCCGGCTCATACTTGATTCCGAGCACGCTTGGACTTTTGTGCGTCGGACTTGTGTACACACGATCGGAAAGTTCTGACGACAAACATTTGTTGGCAGAAAATTTGAGAACCTGCTAGCCAACATTTGTTGGCGGAAAGTCCGACAACAAATGTCCGATGGAGCATACACACGGTCGGACTTAGCGCCAACAAGCTCACATCAAACATTTCCCGGCGGAAAATCCGATCGTGTGTATGCGGCATTACTCTGTATGAAAGTCTGTAGCCCATCCCACAGGTTTTTGGCTCAATTTTAACAGAATGAGGGCACTTCTGAGAGGGCTGGAAAGATTTGTAGATAGCAGTAGCTCACATAGAATAGATGTAAGCAAAAAAAGGAAACCCATACTTCTCTTTTAAGATATCCTGTGCCCTGTGTTGTACTCCAAGAAAATAACTTTACAGGTTAATCAAAAATGAATGTGCCATGCTAATGACTGCAGATCCTGTGTCTCATGCCATGACTAAGAAAATAGGATTTTTGACTGTTTATTTGCCAATGTCCAGTCACCTGAAGGTATTTGCATATATTTCGGTGATAATTAACTACATATCCTGTGTCCTGTACAGTACTTCATTAAACAGATTTTACTGGTAAGTCAGAAATGCTATTTTTACAGATATAAACAGGATAAAAAAAAGTGAATACTTTGTCTACATTAGCCCCTTTTTATGCACTGATCAAAAAAGATAATGTTCATTTAGGTTACAGGACAGTGGGCAGTCTGGTCAAATTCTTGAGCCTGTTGGGCTACACACAATAGTATTTAAACACACGACACAGCTGCTGAAAAGTGAAGGGACCACAATGAAAATGGATGTTGAATATTGTTTTGCTAGTGAATCTCTGACTTGAAGTAGTAGTGAAGTTTTATTAAAAAAAAAAAAAAATAGCCCCCCCCTGCAGATTTCTGCCATACTAGCACATTAAGACAGACTTGCCTGTAAAAGGGTTCCCTCTTGAGGTACGCTGTCACCGATGACAGGCTTCCATCTTTACCCGGTCTTCCTCCCAGGTTTGCAGGCTTCGGCTGTTTGAATGGCAAAGCTATGATGTTGTCACGCCCGTGGCACAATGCTCTGGATTGAGGGCACATTCAGGTGCTTACCTGTAGGTACAAGTGACCAAGCAGTGTATACTACTGCATAAATTTGGGTTTCAAATGGTTACAAATGCCTATTTATTTATTTTTAATTCTGGTGTGTTTGACAACTGTCCATTTACTACAACGTGATCAATTTGTGTAGCAATTTTATACCTATAAAGATATTGCAGTTATCCTGACCTCTCCATAATTTGAAAGATTTTCATATATGTTCTTAGTGACTACTCAAGTGATTACTCAGACTGGACTGCCGATGCTGGAATCAATCTGCAACCACCAAAGAAAACACCTAAAGTTAAAAACAAAAAAGCAGAAAGCAGTTCTGAAGATGAAGGAGCTGAAAAGTTTAAACAAAAGCAGAGTAAAAAAGAAAGAAAGAAGGGTACTGAAGAAAAAGATGGGCCATCTGCATCACCAAAGAAAAGGAAGCCAAAAGAAAGGAAGCAGAAGGTGAGTTAGTACGTTTCTGTCGCAATGTAATCAGTGCTTATGTCTGTCACAGTGGCAATGTATAGTGTAAGCTGCTAAGACAAATACTGGCTGTCTTTTACAACCTATGTCTAATGTCCTATAGGACACTATATCTCATCTATGTTTATGCTAAGGCAACATGCTCCTCTTATTTTGCTGTACAATAAAATTCTTAAACTCTTCATGTTACACATTTATTTGCTATAAACAAAGAAGGTACCGCGCAAAACGCTCCTTGAGTGCATTTACAAAGCGACTGTGAGAATATATAACAAAAATGATGATAAATTGCAGTGAAATTAGGCATTTAATATATAAACAATATTAAAATTGATACTGAATAATAATGGAAATTGCAATATGAGCCTAGTATTGCAATTTTGATATCCAGTCTCAATTTTTGAATGTTTTATTTAGTATATGCACAATTCCTTTTGCAATTTATCAGTTGCTACTGAGCCATTTTTTCTCACTTGCAATGCATGACAGCCTGATAGTGCTTGAATAGTTTTTTTTTTTGTTTTTTTTGTTTTGATGCGCAATTGCTGTACTTAAAGTTTAATATGAAATACTGACAGTTTTACAAATCGATTGTACAGTGGCTTTTTGTCATCTACATCTGTGTTTTGAGAAATATGTTTAAATATCTTTAAATATGAGCTAAATGTTCTGAAATTTCTGTCTACAGCGTTTAGCAGTTGCAGCCCTTACAGAGGAAGGCTTGAACCTTGAAGAGTGGCTGCCATCTGTGTGGATTACTGACACTGTTCCAAGGAGATGTCCTTTTGTTCCTCAGATGGGTGACGAGGTATTGTTTTATATGCTGAAGGTCCAGTTGCATGTGAATGGTTTAGTGTCTCTGAAGGGCTCAGCACTACATAAGTAAACTAAAATCATGCTTTAAAAGGGGGAAGGGAAACAACCTTAAAGTGAACTTGTCATAAAAGAAACATGAAGGCTGCCATTGATGACCTATTTGTAAATGCCAGTTGCTTGGTTGTTATATCCTTAGATGCAGACAAGCAAAGAAAGTGTTTCCACCGCTCAGGCTGACACTGACCCAGGTGTAAGTAGAAGTTTCAGAGCAGAAGAGCTCCAGGTGCTGGCTGAATGCTAGGCAAAGCAGGCTTGAATGGAGGAGAAGATTTGGATGCCGCACACTGGATGTAGTCAAAAAACTTCACTTTATTGAAAAAATGGGATCATCAAAACAACAAGACTGTCATGCAGAAAGTACAGGTAAGCTGACGCGTTTCGCACTCAGGACTGAGTGCTTACTCATAGCTGAGTAAGCACTCAGTCCTGAGTGCGAAACGCGTCAGCTTACCTGTACTTTCTGCATGACAGTCTTGTTGTTTTGATGATCCCATTTTTTCAATAAAGTGAAGTTTTTTTGACTACATCCAGTGTGCGGCATCCAAATCTTCTCCTCCATTCAAGCCTGCTTGGTTGTTATGCATAACTGCTTTCTTTAAAACTGCGTTACTGATAGAAGAATTATACATATAAGGACTTTTTAATCTGTTTTCTGATCTGAAAATTCGTACCCACCAGGTGATAATGACTGCCAGCAACTACCAATGCAGGAGCCCCTGTAAAAAAAAAAAAAAAATTGGGATAAGTTTCATTTAGGTTGGGGATATAAATTAACTATACAAAGCATACCTGAACTTGCAGGTTTTAACTACAGTACTTTACTATTTTGCGCATTGTGCATAGAAACACGTAATTCTAAATTCTACACATTTTAAAAATGACAGTGTACACCTGGTTTATCTTTGCTGTCCTTAATTGAATACTGGGCTGTCTTGCTAATCAGTTGACTTTAATATTTCCACTGATCCCATAACAAATATGTAGTAAATGTCTGATATTTATAATTGCATGCCTTATTGCATTACAAAATTTCTATGGATGGTTTTGGCACGGACAACACTGGACCCTTGTGTTCCCTTGTTGTTCTAGATTACTTTTATTAGCTTTAGCATGGATTTCATAACCAATTACAAAAAAAAAACCCATAAAGGTTACCTATTGTTGCTCTATGTCAGTTTTTATTCTGAATTCAAACTGGTCTATTTGGTGTTCATAAAGTGCTGCCATATTCAACTTTTTTGTGCCTTTTAAGTTTTGGCCTTTAAACATACCTTTTTGAGGTCATTTGCCCCCTATCTGTTAAACCCAATTTTGTCGCTGACCTGTCTTACAAATACTGGAACCAATGTGGTTATAGCTTGGAATGACTTTATCTTCATACAGTAGATTACACAGGAATCTATTCATAAACTGTAAGTCATATGCCGCTACTTTCAGGTGGTTGGACACTGGCTAAAGTCTTTACTGTGTCTGCCTACTAGTACACCCATATAACTGCATCCTCTCTTGGCACTTCCTAATAGTGCTGAAGTTTACCTGCCTCTTCCTGTATGTACCTAATGGCCAGTGAGGCTGCCCTTCATATTGATGGGCAAGTAGGAATGTGTTGGTGTGGGGCTTAGCAGCAAGACCTGTGGAAATTGTATTTTGGTCGTTGGTTTGCAGTCCACCAGCAAATTTAGCAGGAATGGTGATCCACAGTTGGTTAGTGTGCCCCCTGTTTTTATGCAAAAGGACCCTGTTGTAATTCGGAATTGCTAAGTGAGTGTTTGGATCTACTTCTGTCTTTGCAAACCTTGGCACTGACATTCCGGCAAGCAAGTAGTCTTTTTATATTGATGTTAAAATATTATAGATAATGGTAATGAATCTTGACAACCTTTTTCAACAGTATTTGTGGTAACATCATCTGGTTTATGATTTTACATTATGCTTCCTTTAAATTGATTTATCTCCCAATTTTTAATTGTGACGCTACATGTTTTATTGGGATTTTTTTTTCATCAGTGTGTTCAACTTGTACAAATCTGTCGTTTAGGTATATTATTTTCGCCAAGGGCATGAGGCATATGTTGAAATGGCCAAAAAGAATAAAATTTATCGGATAAATGCCAAGAAACAACCCTGGCATAAAATGGAGTTGAGGGTAAGTTTTAAAAATGTCCCTTATTTTTACAGCTCATAGATACATCATACAGGGCACTTCCAGTGATTGGACACTGGCAAAAAACTGCTGGGACATCCCCTGTATAATCCCTCCCACTCCAAACTAGCGGCAGTTTTTGCTAGTGTCCTTAGGTGATGCACCTCTTCTCTCTACTGGATCGAAGACACAACGATGACCTCTAATGTTATTGTTGAATCCTGTCTTGGCGGTCACTTTGCTTTACAATACATGCATCCAGATCACTTGCTGAGTTTGAGCACGCTGCCGCTTTCCTCACTTGGGGCTGCCTTTGCTGTGGCAGCTTTTCTTGCTCCACTAGAGGCTTTCCCCATCTCTCTGCAGCAGCGAATGCCATAAATACTCCTCTGGAGGCATTTTGCTCTGCACATTGCAAATCCAAGCGAAAAAGAGGGTTAGATGGCCTTGCTAACTCGGACTCAGCCCATGGCTCCACGGGAGGTAGTAGTTAATCTCCACAGAGTCTTAGTATCCTCTATTCAGATGATGGCCCCTAGTCTGATTCATTACCTTCCTCTAGGCAGTCTGCTATATCGGAGGAGAATTTTCTGCCACAATGTTATAAATGCCTTGGACAGCTACCCTTTGAAGGTGAACATCTGTTTGACCTGTCCTTTGATAAGTAGATCACAGTGGGTAAGAGTACTCTCCTCCCTCAGAAAGAGGACTTTGCTTTCTAGTTCTAGTTTTTCTCCTGAGTTTAGGAAAGATTCTTCCCTCTCAGAACTCCATTTCTAAAATTAGGCTTGGAATATTCTTTTGTAGAAAGATCTGGCCCTCCAAGCCCTCTTCCCAATGATGGGGTGCTCTAATTGTCAGGAGGGGGGGGGGGGGGAGTTTATCTCTTGGCCTTCTGGTCTCAAGAAGTCTCTCCCTGCAACTTTTATCTCATAGAATCATTACTTCTGTACTAAAAGAGGAATACTTTCAAGGAGGAGTCTGCCTCATTCTAGATCTAAAGACTTTCAGATTGTTCTTAGGAGTCCAGAGGTTCTGCATAGAAACTGACATTTGTCTCCCTCCCATCTGGGGGATTTTCTAGCTTTATTAGACATTTGGGATGCTTGCTTGCACATTACAATTTTCCGCCCTACTAACAATCTGTTTTGAGGTGGACAGCATTACTAATGTGCTTCCCTTCCCTTTTGGCTTGTCCACAGCCTCCTGGGTTTTTGTTAAGCTGCTTGCACTGGTCTCAGCCTTTCTCCAAGCTCAAGAGTTCATGTTACCGGGTACCTAGAGAACCTCCTGCTTGAAGGGTCCTAGATTCCTTCTTGGTAAAGGGTCTTGGCTGTAGGAGAGCCTGTCTTCCATTAACATCCTAGAGCCTAAAGGTGGTTCGTTTTTCCCTTTGTCTCTGCAGTAAGTGTTGCTATGCACATTATGGGGATTCAGTCGGACAAGGCCGTGACTTACATCAACCATCAAGTCGCACAACTCACTCAAAAGGAAGTGAGCATGTTATGCCTCTTCCCTATTTTACATGTGTATTTAGAACATATATTCATTAAAACAATAAATGGAGTTTGGGTTGTGTTAACTGTATCAGTCATGGGGTTTCTTGATATGCTATTCATATGAGCATTTTGATTATTTTGTTTTAATGAATATTTGTAATAGACATTTTTAACTAAGTCATGGTTTGTATATTCAGTGCCTTTAAAAATGAGCAATTTCCTTTTTCTTTTCCCAATAAAGTATTGATATTTTTGATGTGGTAGCTCTTCAACACTACAGGGTTATCACAACAATACCTTGCATCTGGAAAGCCTATTTTACATGGTGTGAGACAAGGAAATTTCATACAGAAAAGTTCTCTATTGGAAACATTCTGTCCGTGCTTTGGTCTGGATCAGCTTTGAGTACTCTGAAAGGGCAAAAAATAGTTAAGGCCTTCGTGCAGGGTCTCTCTCTCTCATACATTACCCCCTCAGGTTCGCTCTCCTGTTTCTCTGTTGAACCCAAAAGTGGAACCTCCGCTTATTTGCTTCCCCCCTCCGGTGCCACTTTTGGCAACTTTTAGGAGGGAGGAAGGGAACGGAGACCTGTTTTTTTAACAGGTCCCCATCCCCACTTCTGGGAGAGAGCATGGCGGCAGCTACCTTCGGAAGTTCTGCCCCCTTCCTCCGCCGCTGGGTCTATTAGCGCAGTGTCCGTCACGCATGCGCAAAAAGGAACCGGCTGTGAAGCTGAAAGGCTTCACTGGCGATTTCCCTTAGTGGAGATGGCGGCAGCAGCACCCAACAGCCTATGTGAAAATTGACTGAGGTGCCAACATCGTGGGCTCTCCGGACAGGTAAGTGTCTATATATTAAGTCAGCAGCTACAGTATTTGTAGTTGCTGAATTTTATTTTTTTTCCCAGGCGGAATTCCTCTTTAACCTGGTACTTTCGGCTCTTCAGAAGCTGTCCTTTTAAACCTTTCTGGGGTATTCCCTTATTTGGCCTTTGTTAATGGTATATCAACTCAGCAGAGGGTCTCTTGAGTTTTCCTTATCCCTTATCCTGTAAAGATCCCTTCCTAATGTCACACAAAAATGAGGTTGTTCAGAGGCATAGAGCCAAAATTACACTTTCAG
Source organism: Aquarana catesbeiana (assembly GCF_042186555.1). NCBI lineage: Eukaryota > Metazoa > Chordata > Amphibia > Anura > Ranidae > Aquarana > Aquarana catesbeiana. The sequence continues at coordinate 318,889,540 of NC_133327.1, read as the reverse complement.
GGTGGCTCCGTGCTTCTTGCTCTGCTAGGTGGATTAGACAAGTCATCATTCAAGCCCGTATTCTGAAGGATAAAGGATGGGTTTGTTCTTTTCCCTGTTGACACACACTGCCAGGTATGATAGTGCTTCATGGGCTTTAAAACATATGTTTTACCAGGTGCATATTCAGGCCTCATAATGCCAGTTTCAGGCAAAAGCTGCTACGTCAAATTCTCTTAAAGTTCCATCCAGCAATTCTTGACCCATTATTACATCGGCAGGTGGCATTGTTTGCTCTTCTGCCCAGATAGACTGCTTCTGGGCTGTGTTATGGTAAAGACTAAATATCCTGTTACCTTTTAACTGTACTGCAGGTAATGCATTTTACTGGGAAGTCAGAAGTCCTGTATTGTTTTTTCATTCAATGATTTACTTTGTTTTTAAAGGTTTAAAGCAGAACTTAACTGTATCTGAACATCACATATGGAAAACACTATTTAACCAATTTTCATCCATGTTGAGAAATCCTATTTAAAAACACCTCCCTGGAATTCTTAGTGGCAGCCATGTTAAAGTGGTTGTAAATGATCACCTTGTAAAACAACCCATTCAGTTTAAAATAGGCAAAACATTTTTGTATAGATATAAAAATGCTTTATAAATGCCCATTTCTTTATCTTACATCACGGGACACAGAGCCATAGTAGTTACTATATGGGTTACAGGCCACCTTCAGGTGATGGACACTGGCACACCCTAAGACAGGAAGTTGAATCCCTATATAACCCCTCCTACTACTGGGAGTACCTCAGTTTTTTAGCCAGTCTTTCCCCTGAGAGATCTGAGGTGGCTGGTCAGAGTGCACCATCAGGGCTGTCAAATGTTGCAACTGTTTCCAACACTGCAGCCCCTTTTTATTACTGAAGAAGTTTCTTATCGTACATTACGGGACACAGAGCCATAGTAGTTGCTATGTGGGTTATAGGCCACCTTCAGGTGATGGACACTGGCACGCCCTAAATTAAAAAGTGCACTCCCTATATAACCCCTCCCACTGGTGGGAGTACCTCAGTTTTTTCGCCAGTACCTAAGGTGTTGGTCACGAGTAAAGATGTACTGTGCTGAGCTCCACTGGAGCAATCCTTGCTGGGGCTAGCCATGCAGCCAGATCCATTCAAAGTGTCTTTTTGGTCGAATTGAATGGTACCCGGTCCTCGTATCTGAAGAAACGGGGTCTTGCCTGTAACGCTTCTCTTTTTAGAGAGCTGGACCCTGGGATCCAGTACTTTTTGGTATTAAGGCTGTAAAGTTTTACTGGCGGTGATGCTATTACAAGTCCAAGATTGTGGGTTTCCTTGAGGATCCCCAGCTCCTGAAGATTTAATGGAACCCACTGTGAAGGGTGAAGATTGGGTCTGTTGGTTTACCACAGAAAACCCTGCGTTGGGAAAGGTAAGTGGAGTTTTTCTAAGAAATTTTCTTTTGAATGTCACCTTTAATTAGTAAATGTTGTCATGCCTATGTGTCACCACTGGGGGCTGTATAGAGCACTTATGTCTCATGCTTTTCAGAGAGCCCACGATGTGTCCAGGAAACAGCAGTTTTCTCTTCCGGCCAGCAGCAGACCTCCAGTCTGGGGGGGCTTTGCCTCCCGACCAGACGCCCCCCGTGCTATTTTTTCTTCAGGGAAGGAGCGCTCCAAAAAGGAAAAAAAAAAAAAAAAAAAAAGAGCGTGAACGGCACGCCGCTCGGCAGCTTCCAGCCCCCCTCCGCCATTTCTCTCTGTTGATCCCATAGGATTTGAGCCCGCAAGCTGCGGAGGGACACAAGAGCGAAGGTGTATATGAGGTTTGGTGACACAGGCATTCCTTTGACACATTTACTACTGCATCAGGCTGAGCATTAATAGCAGCAGCAGAGCTGGACTATTGCTCAAGCATTGCATGCAACCCTTCTGCTTTGTGCATCGGGCTATGGTCGGAAGGGAGGTTAAAATCACCTAAAAAAAAAGGCTCTAGAAAGACTATAGTCACTAGGGAGCCTAGACCCATCTCAGAAAAGATGGCATCCTCCCTTGAAAGTAATATGGCTGGTCAGAATGAGCCATCAGGAGGGGAAAATGTTGCAGCTGCTTTTAGCATTTCAGCTCCAGTATTTATGACTAAGGAAGTTTTTTTTTTCTCCAACCATTCTAAGTTTGGAGCAAAAAATTGATGCTTTAATTGCATCCCAGAGTGGGACTAAGCATAACATGTCCCCGTCCATTGCTCAGGACCCTCATGCTGAGGAACAAGGGGCGAGAGATGACAAACTTCTCTCAAGGGACCAGGAAGAGGCTGATGTCCGAAGAACCTAATACGAAAGGATCAGGTTCGCAGAAAAGGTTGTTGGTACAATCTCTCACTGAATTGGTCCGATCCACATTTTTACTGCGAATAAGCGCAGTCAATCGATGAGCCCACCTCTGGTTTAGGTTCACTAAAGCCCCTTCAATCTGTTCATGCTTTTCCTATCCATTCATGGCTAAAAAAGCTTATGTGTTCTCAGTGGGAGCACCCAGATGAAAATTTTTTTGGAGGAAAAAAAAACTGTTTAATACTTTATCCGATGGAGGAAGGGTTCTATAAGAAATGGTGATTTCCAGCAGTTGGCGCTGCTATATCCTCTGTACCTGACTTGTCCAGTAGACAATGCTCATATGCTAAAGGATCCAACAGATAAGAAGTTGGAATTCCTTTTTAAAAAGCTATATTTCGCTCGCAGGTTCAGCCTGTGCTGGCAGCGATCAGAGTATCTCAGTCCTTAAAGGACCAGTTTATGGAGGTACTCAAGATTATTCCAGCAGGCCCAAGATTTGGCTGGGATATCAGAAGCGTTGTGTTTTACAGTAGACACTAAGATTCTATTCTCTAGGCCTCACGGCTCATGCTAGGGCTGGTACATGTGCGTAGAAACCTATGGTTGAAAAATTGGTCAGCCAAAGCGCCGTGCAAAAGCTCTTGGCCAGTTTCCCATTTCATAGTGAACGGTTATTTGGAGACGATCTGGATAGGTATATCCAAAGAATTTCTAATGGGAAAAGTTCCCTTTAACTGGGTAAAAAGAAGTTTAAGCATTTTTTCTTTTAAAACGTGCTTGTTCTCTGGTGCCAGGGGCATTAGCCTCCAGGCAGTCATCACGGCCTCCACTGTCAGGTTCATGAGGTAAACCTCAGGGTCAGTCCCAGGGCCAAAAGAGGACCTGGGGGAGGAAAACCACAAAACAAAAGAGTAAAGCCTCTTTATGAAGGGGCACCCCTGCTAGCTCGAGTGGGGGGAAGGTTTCTACAGTTTTCAAGGGTCTGGCAGGAACAATGTTAAGACAGATGGGTGGCTTCTTCAATTTCTCTTGGTTACAAACTAGAGTTTCGAGGGTTTCCTGTCTCCTCGTTTTCTCAGATCAAACGTTCCCAGAGATCCAGTAAAAAAAGAAGTCTCTCTTTTTAGCTTTGGATCATCTCTCGTCTCAAAGAGTGATATTGGTGGTCCCCTTGGAAGAGCAAGGATTAGGGTTTTTATTCAAACCTTTTTACGGTTCCAAAACCAAACGGGGATGTCAAACCCATTTTAGATCTCAAAGATCTAAACCGGTTTTGAATATCCGTTCTTTTCGCCTGAAGTCAATCTGATCAGTAGTCTCCATCCTACAAGGGGGAGAACTTCTGGCATCAATCGACATCAAGGACACTTTTCTCCATGTGCCAATTTTCCCCGCTCACCAGAAATTTCTACGCTTCGAGGTAGAAAATCTTCATTCCAGTTTGTAGCTCCGCCTTCGGTCTAGCTACTGCACCTTGAGTGTTTACAAAGGTCCTGGCTCCTCTAGCCAGGTTAGGGGCTCAAGGTATAACGATACTAGCCTACTTAGAAGATCTACTCTTGATAGATCAATCGGTAGCGCGCTTGAAACCTAAGTTTGGTCACCACGGTCAGCTACCTGGAATACCTAGGTTGGATTCTCAACCTAGAAAAATCCTCCTTAAAACCATCAAGGAGATTGCAGTGCTTGGGTCTGATCATAGATTCAGCTCAGAAGAGGGTGTTTTTGCCCCAGGAAAAGGATCAGTTTCATAGAGGAACTGATTCCGTTGATCAAAACAAAGAAGAATCCTTCTATTCAACTTTGCATGAAATTGTTGGGAAAGCTGGTGGCTTCTTTCAAGGCCATTCCTTATGCACAGTTTCATTCAAGACTGCTGAAAAACAGTATCCTGTCAACTTGGAACAAGAAGGTCCAAGCTCTGGAATTCCCAATGCGTTTATCCCCCAAGGTGCGGCAGAGCCTCAATTGGTGGTTAATATTCAAAAATCTTCAAAACGAAAAATCCTTTCTACCAGTTACCTGGAAGGTGGTAACAAATGCCAGCCTTCTGGGCTGGGGAGCAGTCCTGGAAGAAGCGTCTGTCCAAGGGAAATGGTGCAAATCAGAGATGATCTTGCCCATCAATAGTCTAGAAATTTGGGCAGTACGCCTAGCCCTGGAGGCCTGGACACTCAGACTATGGAATTGTCCTGTCAGGATCCAATCCAACAATGCCACGGCTGTGGCCCATATCAGTCACCAAGGGGGCACGAGAAGTTGTGCAGCCCAGAGAGAGGTGAATCATATTCTATCTTGGGAAAACAACATTCCTTGCCTACCAACAGTTTTCATTCCAGGAAGAGACAATTGGCAGGTGGACTACTTGAGTCGCCAACAATTGTTCCGAGGAGAAAGGTCCCTTCACCTCGACATCTTTCTGTCAATATGCCAAAAATGGGGAGCTCCGGACGTGGATCTGTTTGCGTCCAGGTTAAACAACAAGATCAACAATTTTGTGTAGAGGACAAGGGATCCGATGGGATACAGAACAGATACCTTGTTTTTTTTTTTTGTGGGATCGTTTTCTTCACTAATCTATGCGTTCCCTCCTGTTCTGCTGCCTCAGCGCCTTCTTGCAGGATCAAGCAAGAAGGGAAGGAGGTGATACTTGTGGCCCAGGAGATCTTGGTTTGCCGAGATCATAAAAATGGCGGTAGGGGACCCTTGGACCCTACCGCTATGGCCAGACCTTCTCTCGCAAGGTCCAATATTCCATTCTACCTTAAGAACGCTAAATTTAGCGGTTTGGCTATTGAGACCCACATTCTAAAAGATCGTGGGCTGTTGGCTTTAGTAGTTTCTACTTGGTTAATGGTAGGAAGCCGGCCTCCAGAGTCGTATACTATAGAGTCTGGAAGGCATATGTCTCCTGGTGTAAATCCAGGGGTTGGTACCCCAGGAAATATGTCATGGGTAGGATCCTTGAATTCCTACAGATAGGATTAGAAATTAAGCTGGCCTTGAGTACTATCAAGGTCAGATGTCGGCTTTATCTGTGTTTTTTCAACAACCACTTGCTTCACACACTCTGGTTCATAACTTTATTCAATGCGGATTAATCCTCCAGGCAGGTCACTCCTGAACCCTTGGGACTTAAATTTAGTCCTGTCGGCTTTACAGGAGCAGCCTTTTGAACTAATACAAGATATTTCTTTGGTCCTCTTGAGAAGGAAAAATATTTTTCTTGGTTGCCATATCTTCTGCAGGAAGAGTTGGCTGCTCTTTCTTGTAAAGAGCCATATTGGTTTATTCATAAGGATGAGGTTGTATTGCGGCCTCATCCTGAATTCCTACCGAAGGTAGAATCGGTTTTTCATTTAAACCAGGATATTGTTCTGCCTTAATTTTCTTCCAGAAACTCGTTCTGTGGAAGAAAGATCACTACATTCTCTTGATGTGGTGAGAGCGGTCAAAGTCTATTGAAAGTCACGGGACACAGAGGTCCCTCCCCTCTTCTAATACATGTATATTGCTTTGCTACAAAACTAAGGTACTCCCAGTAGTGGGAGGGGTTATATAGGGAGTGAACTTCCTGTCTTGGGATGTGCCAGTGTCCATCACCTGGAGGTGGCCTGTAACCCACATAGTAACTACTATGGCCTGTGTCCCGTGATGTACTCCACTGGCCTTCTTATGACTCACCCCCGCACCCCAACCCCCCACCCGGCAAACTCACGAGAGAGAGCGCTATGCTGTGCATGTTGTCATAAGCCTAAGCTAATGACCAAACCAGGAAGTGGGCTATATAAGGTATTTACTGGCAGACAAAATGTTTTACTATCCAAAGTTAAAACAACAAGGGCAGAAGATTTAATAGCTGGAAAGTTGAAAAAAATGACTGAAAGTCCGCTTTAAAGCGGAGTTCCACCCAAAAGTGGAACTTCTGCTCATAAGATTCCCCCCCTCTGTTGCCACAATTGGAACCTTTCAGGGGGAGGGGGGTGCAGGTACCTGTCTACTACAGGTATTTGCACCCACTTCCTGGAATAGACTCCTGCGGGAGTCACGCCCCTTCCCGCACCCCCCCCCCCCAAACCCCCCCGCTGTCTCCTGGGAAACACACAGGTCCCAGGAGATAGCGGGGACCACTTAGGACGAGCAGCGAGACTCGCGCATACGCAGTAGGGAACCGGGAAGTGAAGCCGCAACACTTTACTTCCTGATTCCCTCACAGAGAATGGTGGCGGCAGCAGCAGAGAGCTGAGCAATTGATCGGCTTCGGCTGCTGACATCGCTGGACTCCAGGACAGGTAAGTGCCCATTTATTAAAAGTCAGCAGCTGCAGTATTTGTAGCTGCTGGCTTTTAATAATTTTTTTTTTTTAGGTGGACTCCCTCTTTAAGTAAGGGCAGATGATTAGTGTAGTATTTACTTTTGGAACCATATGCCCTTAGCTCAAAGTGGCTCTAAAGGTAAAAGGTTTTTTTCCTTAATGCATTTTCTGCATTAAGGTAAAAACAACTTTTATTACTGGCTCCCCCTCAATCATCTGAACACTTTCTTTGTCCAGCGCTGCACACATCTGCAGCAGCTCCTCTTCCGGTCCTGACAGGCTTTGCTGAGAGTAGCGGAAGCCATTGGCTCCTGCTGTTGTCAGTCAAACCCTGTCAGCAGAAGGCGGGGTCAGGCACGCACAAGTGTCCCCATGGGAAGCAGCTTCCTACAGGGGTACTTGTGGGGAGGAAGGAGCCAGAACCGCAGGCGAGGGACCCAAGAAGAGGAGGATCCAAGCTGCTCTGCTCTAACTTTTTTTTTTTTTTTTTTTTTATATGTTAAGCTTTACAAACATTTCAAGCATGAGGATGTGCTTAGCTGAGGGAGCCCCTTCTCCCAGATGAAAGAAAAAAATGCCCATGAAGGCTTATGGGATGTAAAATATAATTTTGGCCTAGGCCAGAGACCAAGAAGCAACTAAAGAAATGTAAATATTAATATACCTTCCTGTTTAATAATGCTAGCAGCATAAGGATTAAAAATAGTTCAAGTTGATTTAGTGTTTTGCTCCAAGGAGGCTAACAGAATTGAAGATGTCGATAAGGTAGCGCAGTGGGGAGCAGCTTTTTTAAATATGGCACCTGCCTTTTTTTTCTTCTAACGAAAGATAGTCCTGAACCTCCGATTATACTGCCACCCTGCAGAAGGATTGGATAACGACAGACAAAAAAAAATTAAAACAATCCGTATGCCAGCTCAGGATGTCATCTTCTCTACTTTTTTTTTGGTGTCCTAGGAGGATGAATTGCTTCAACTCTGCCAGGCAGGAGAAGTCTAGCCACTTTTTAAGCTTTTACCACAGTTCTTCAAGCAATTCTCCAAGATTTTTTTTCCAAATGTAAGCCACTGAGGAGTGTTATGCACCCACCCTGTGCTCTTTCTTGACATTCAGCATACTCGAAGCATGGCAGCTGTTCTTGGTTTGCAATAGAGCCACAAGAAATGCCGATTTCTGGTTCATTTCTACTTCTTATCTAAAGTGACCTTGGTTACCTCCGGCCCTCAGACCTAGGTGCCACCAATTACCTTTTTTTGTGAGTACCTGTGGTTTTGCCGCATACCTTGAGCTTAGTTTAGTTGCAACGTGCCTACGCACAGGGGATAATCCCACTGCAATAATTCTTTTGTTAGTACCACTTCTGTAGATGCAATCTATTATGACCAGCTTCTCTCTCTGAGTAATCCTCCCTTGCTGTATGTTAGGTTATCATTGGTACAGTACCTAGTAGCCTTCAGTGTTCTTCACCTTCCCTAGAGGGCCATTCATACTCGCAATATTTTGAATCTTCAATGCTGCTCCTGCACCTTTTCTTGGCATCCCTATTGTGAGGTGCTCAGATGATCTGTCAAGAATGCAGTCACCATGGGTTCGGGCAGACAACGCCTCGAGTGGTTGTAAGCTTGCAAAGAATGCCTCAGTCTAGCCTCATTAGGTTTATATTCAGTCACCTGTAGGTTCTGTAAAGTCCAAATAGAAGCTGCAATTCTCACAGCAATTGACCTCGTAATGTTGGGTGCTTGAAGTGAATGCCACAGTTACAGTAGGTACCATGCCAGATCCAAATGCAAAGTCACTAGCACTCTAAATAGATGCTTTTTTATTACTTTTTTTTTTTTTGTGAAGACAAGTAATAGGCCTTATGTGACACTTTGATCACAAAAACATGTGAAACGCATCTATTTGAAGTGTTTTTTTATTCTTTACATTGTTGCAGTCACCTGTAGATATCTTCACCTGCCTAGCTCTGTGGTGGAGGGGGTCATAGCATTGCTACACAAAGATCCCTTTGAGAGGTAGTTGCCCATCTTTCGTCTTTTGCAGGCGCAAAGATTGTTGAAGGGCCCCCTTCTCAGAGGCTCCACTCTTTCTCCCATCTCCTCTCAGGTCTACCTCAGTCCCCTATGTTGTTGCGTGTCTAGTTCCTGAGCAGACTTGTGTGCCTACCTCCTAAGGATCAGATCGTTCCTGGCTGATCACTTAATTTCCCTATTAGATGCCTGCCAGGGACTCTTCCCTCTATCTTTGGGAGAGGTCCTCTCTTTGGAGAATTTTCCTCTCTGGGGCTGCATTCTGGATTTCCAGAACAGGTGGTTCCTTCTACAGTCAGGTTTGTTAGTTCCGCCACTGCTGGACACCATATAGGTATTACTATCTCTTTACTATCAAGAAAGAATGACAGTTCTTCCTGCATCAGGAAGAGGTTGTCTGATTCCAGTTGTGGCCAATACTGTGGATCAGAGGCGTAGCTTGAAGCTTGTGGGCTCCGATGCGAAAGTTGACCTGGCCCCCCCACTACTTCCAACGTGCATGCAGATACATCCACCAGCACGCCAAAGATACTCAAAGTGGCTTAACTTAGATCTGGAAGGACAAAGCCATGTGACACAATCTGGAGCCTGCAGCCCCTCAGGAGGTGTTAAGGGATTTGTTTCTGATGTTTCTCTGTCAGTGTTGGCAGGTGTTGGGGGGAAGGTCACCTCCCGGAGGTGTCTTTTCCCCATTGTCAGGGAATTGGGGTAAGTAGACATCCCCGTGTAGAGGGGTACAGAAAATCCCGGCTGGTTACTGGGAGACACTGAGCGGTGTCTTACCTCACCAGTGACATCGGTCCCATCGTGGCTACAGGATGGCACGCTCCTCCTCTTGCAACGCTGAGCTCGGTTACCATTCCATGTTGTCAGCACAGTCTCTTCTCCATCCTGGGCTGTTCTCACCTTGTGCTCTTCTCCATTCAGGAAATGGTTAACAGCTTCTCCCCAGCCAATGGGAACAGAGGGGTGTGGACTGTGGAAGGCAAAGTAGAAGCCCAGTACTGGAGCGTGGCTGTGGGGCCCTAGGGCAGATCGGAGCTGGATTTTGTGGAGGATATGATATGACAGGGAGGCTGTAGGGGCCACCCGGAGCTAGGGTCGGGGTTGCAATTGTGACCCCTGCAACCCCTTATGCTACTCCCATGCTGTGGATCTGTCTTAATTGCACTGTCCTACTTAATGGCAATTTCATGGAATACATTTCTTCTGAACCGATAGTGTCTCAGACCCTGCATTATAGATGAAGGTCTTTGCAGGAGAGCCTTGTGTCTGCTTAGGCTGTCTTGGGGCCAGAACAGTCTAGTCCTTTATCAGGAATAAGGATGAGCTCCGGCGTGTTCGTACAGCCCACGTGCAGAGCCCGCCAGGAAGTCGGCGCTGCGCTAATCACAGGCAGTGAGACATTGTCCCGATGCGCTGCTGCAGAGATCGGGAAATGTCTCACTGCCTGTGATTAGCGCAGCACAGTGTCGACTCCGAGGCGAGCTCTGCACATGGGGTGTGCGAACACGCCAGATCTCATCCTTAATCAGGAACAGGGAATGTCTTAATGACTTCTGGCCTACCTGGAGATAGGCCCCTCTTTGTTGATCCTCAAGTTTGGAAGTAGGCCTTTCTCGCAGTACTCCCTAATGCTTCATTCGATCAGGAGTGTGTAGAACATTCTTGGACTCTTTAAGTCACAGACCAGCAGGATTTTTTTTTAGCAGGATTCCTCTTAGGGCTTGTCCCCTTGTCCCAGATGTGTTTTAGCACATTGGTGATTGTGCCTGGCTTTTACCACAGCTCCATTAGGGTTGTAATCCGTCTTACCAATTCATGGTTGGGTTCAAACCCCCCCCCCCCCCCCCCCCCCCCCCAAAAAAAAAAAAAATACACATGCTCCTGCACTTGCAGTGCCCTGATAGACAGAAGTCAGCTTGCTTAGTGGTTGTGAAGGTAGAATGGCTGCGATATCGAACAGATTCTGTTGAACTGTGTGGGCAATGAATCCCTATAGAATTAAATGGCCAACTGGCCTGCACATTTTAAGCATTGCCACAGCCTGTATACCCCTCTATAAAAGGAATTAAGAGAAAAACACATGTCCTGATGCCACCCTCTGCTCTAAAACACCACAGACAGAGGGAACATTGTAAAGGGAGCCTGCCACAAGTCAACAGAGGCATTTACCAGTCCATGCTGCAGGGCTTACTAGGTCCAAACGTCTCTCTCATAGTGGTGGGCAGTGTTTTCAGGCACTCTACTTCCCTTCAGGAGGATCACTGCTCTGAACCTATAGAGCACCCTGCCAGCGGGGATCATCAGGTATGCTGTACATCGGAGGTCACTATATACAGGATCCTGAGCCAACTGGCAGACATTACAGGCTATCCTCACTCTTGTATGTGGGATCTGGGCACAGCTTCTCTTGTCCTGCTAGCTGTAGTGACCAATTCGGATAGGGCCCAACTCTTTCTGGATACGGGTGTTAAGGACAGGGCCAAAAATGTAGGAAAAGTCCCAATAAGAAATCTTCATAGAGACTCAGAAAAATATTCATCACCTTCAGACACTAGCACAAAACGGAAGCTTGGCTTAGATGAGCTTGGAGGGATCATGCCTGGTAGGGGATTCCTGCCTCTTCTCTTTCTTTCTTTTTTTTTTTTCTAGCCAGTATCACTTCCACCTGAAATCATAACCCATGTAGTAATGACTATTAACTCTTCTGTGTCCTGTGATGTATGATTAAGAAAAATACTTTGATTCCTGAGTTCTCTTTTATGTATTAGACTAGAACATCCATAGTAGTATATTTTTTGCTGTCTAAAAGTAAATGTTGGAATGCTCTACTCCTAAATTGCTTTCTGTTCCCAAAGGAGCAAGAACTTATGAAGATAGTTGGAATTAAATATGAAGTGGGTTTGCCGACTCTTTGTTGTCTTAAACTTGCTTTCCTTGACTCTGATACTGGCAAACTGACTGGAGGAGCATTCACGATGAAGTGAGTAAATGAGTTTGTTGGTTTTTTATTTTTGGGTTGGTAGGAGAAAATGATGTACATATTTTGTGTGGGTTTTACAGTGGGTGAAATGAGCATATGGAAGGGATACCAGTCTGAATGCATTTGTGACTGGATTTCTCTTGTATTTGTTTATATGGGCTGTTTGAAACACAGAAAAGCACCTCTTAAATTTTATATGGTGGTATAAAATAAAATTTCTTACAGGGTTCCCGACCAATGGATTTAATTTGTTAAAAAGTCTTCAAGAACAGTTGGTGTTGTCCATAGTAATCAGACTTTTGCCTTTCATGGTAATGCACAATATTAAAATAAATGGATAAGCCCCTGGTTGCTATGGCAAACATTGCCTGTTCATTCAGATAATTTTACTCAGGAGATTAATAGAAATGAGGTAATCTGCTATTTAGCATCTTAAAGTAGTGATTTATTCAAATTTGAGAAGTATGTATAAGTTTATAATCCTGTATTGTCTTCTCACAGGTATCACGATATGCCAGATGTAATCGATTTTTTAGTACTTCGACAGCAGTTTGATGAAGCAAGACGTAGGCATTGGAGCATTGGTATGTATGGAAGCTACTCTAGAAGAAATAGTGTGAGAGAAAATACAATTTATTTGAGAGTGCATCAAATAGTGAAATAATTGTAGGCGGATGTTAAAGCCCCCCTAATATAAAGTATGAGGAAAATATTCAACTCCTTTCACAGACTGAAATGGCTCAAAAACAGTACAATGTTATCGGTGACTTGAATTGTTCAGATATTGATCAGACCAGTTGAACAGCACACTTAACAGATGTGTCTGTTCTTGAACTTAAAGTGCTTGTAATCCCTCATATGTATCCAGTGACATGACTGGCCTCTGATGAAACAAATGTGCAAACGTAATTTGAGAATTTGCCCATCAGTCTTCTCTTCGCATCCATTCAAAGTACTGAATTCATAAATCTTGTCTGAGAGTTCCGAAAAAAAGGGGGCGGAGAGCTGAAGTTACACTCTGCAGAGCTCAGTGAGGAGAGTTCTGAGAGCTGATTGGAGGGAAGGGACACAGCTCACAGGAACAGAGCTGAGGCTGTCAATCAGCTGGAGGTCCCTCCCTGTCACAATTTTTCTCCAAGCGTCTTCCAGGACAGCCCATGTGACCTTGGGCTCCTCCTACCAGTACAGGAAACACGTCACCCCCACCAGATAAAAGGGCGGTCCTCCAGGCCCATGTCAGTTATTTGTGTTTCCTTCGGACGGGGGGTAACATGTTCCTGGAACCTGCTCCCATAGGCCTTATAAGCAGGGGCTTTGTATGGCTATTTTCTGGGGCATATCTCTTACCTCTTCCTCTGCCAGAAGCAGCACACCGTTGGGGAGGTTGGCAGTGCTGCTGTTCCCTGTCCTCAGTGCCTGGAGAGGGCCAGGACCGGTGTGAGGTCGGGCCCCCTAGTGCAGTGCATTGCACTATAGCTCAGCTGAGCATTGGTTGTCTTTCCCTGCCGACAGCGTGGCTGATCTGAGCAGGGAATGGAGGAAGCCGCAGCGCTCGAGGGGGCGGAGCTATTGCGCTCCAAGCTGGCCCACAGAAGTGCCTGGAGAGGGTTACTTCCGGGGCATATAACGTCATCGGGTGCCGGAGACGAGGTTCCAGTCTCCATAAATGGCGCGTACAGAGAACACTGCTGGTGTTTCTTGGTGTAAAGCAGCCAGGCTGTGGACGACCAAGAGGGGCAGAATGGATCCTCCTGCAGTACCTGCACAGGCAGCGGATGCGGTTCCCAACACCAGCACCTCACAGGTAAGCCTGGGGTGTTCTGTCACCACCTTGCTTTCCCTGTGATTGTTCCCTCCCCCTCCCCCCTCTGTAGTAGTGGGTGTAAGGGGACACATTTCTTCCCTCCAGCACGTGGTGTTACGGAGTGATTGGGTGGCTTTAATTACATTGTGGGTCATTTATTTTGTCTTGCAGACCAAGACTCAGGACAAGGCCCAAGCGCAGCCACTTAAAAGGAAATGTGCGGTTTGCGCAAACAAATTGAGCTCCTCGTGGAGCAAAGCAGTTTGTCGCACCTGTATACAAGGCCTAGTAAAAGATGACCCGGTTGCCTCTTGCCAGAAGATGCTTACTTCTGTTAGGGATGAGCTTGCGTCCACATTCAGTTCTTTTAGAACGCTTATTGACAAACTCCAGACTCCAGCAGAGAGTCAGTCTTCACTGAAGGCGTCAGTCAGCACTCCGCAGCAGGCAGAGAGTGAGGACTCTGAGTGACCTCTGAGGTCAGATCTACCCGTTCTTCTCTGGAAGAATCAGGGTCAGATACAGAGCCCAGGGATAGAGAATCCACTCGAGGCTCAAGATTTATGTTATCTGTTGAGGATGTAGATGACTTATTAAAGGCTACCCTTGATTTAAAAGAGGAAGAGGTTCAGTTATCCAAACATGATCTTATGTATAAAGGATTGCATAAGAGAAAATCGTGAGTTTTTCCAGTTCTAAGTTCTTTGGTTGATACTATTAAATTGGAATGGGATAATCCTGAGAGAAAACCATTCTTCTCTAGTAACCTAAAAAGGAGGTTTCCTTTTGATGAGGACACTGCGCAGCCGTGGAATAAGAATCCCAAGTTAGACGCACCTCTTTCAAAGGTTTAAAAAAACTCGGACCTAGCGTTTGATGATATGGGCACGCTTAAGGATCCGATGAACAAGAGGGGGGATATCCTTCTCCACAGAGCCTGGGACTCAGCGGTTGGAAACCTGAAACCAGCTCTGGCTTCCACTTGTGTGGCCAGAAATCTGGAGGTTTGGTTGACTCAGATTCAGTCACATCTGTCAGCAGGTACCTCTAGAGAGCAAATTTTAAAGTCTTTTCCTCTCCTATTTCAGGCAGTGGGGTTTTTTTTGGCAGATTCTTCCGCTGAGTCGGTAAGAATGTCGGCCAGGACTTCGGTTTTAGTGAACTCGGCCAGGAGAAGCCTTTGGCTTAAGACCTGGTCAGGGGACTCGGCCTCCAAGTTGCACCTTTGTGGCCTTCCTTTAACTGGCGATCATTTATTTGGCCCAGGTCTACAGGAGGCACTGGAATGCACGGCTGATAAGAAAAAGGCGTTTCCAGAGAAAAAGAGTTCCGACAGCCAGAACATTTTTTCGTGGCCAAAGCAGGCAACAGAGTCCTAGAGAAAAGGACAGCAGGCCGAAAAAGCATTGGACTGGGCACAAAGGCAGAGGCAAAGGGGGAGTGCTGTTTAACCCTCCTCAACAGCCCGCCAAGCCACAGTGACTTGTGTTCCCCTGTGGGAGGGAGATTGAGGGCCTTCATCCCACAGTGGGCAGCAGTCACCCTGAGCCCCTTCATCCTGGACCTAGTGACCAACGAGTACGGGCTGGAGTTTGTTCACCAACCACCAGAACGTTTGTTGGTCACATTTCCTCCACAAGATCGGGAGAAAGCGAGGGCTCTGGGTCTCCAGATCGGAGACTTATTAGATCAAAAAGTCCTGATTCCTGTTCCTCAGTCGGAGCAGGGCAAGGGATTCTATCCCCATGTATTTGTGGTCAGAAAGCCGGCATGAAAGTTTTGACTTATCCTGAATCTCCGGACTTTAAACAAGGCCATCAGATACAAGCATTTTCGTATGGAGACGGTTTTTACAATCAAAAACCTACTATACCCAAACTGCTTTATGGCCACGTTGGACTTAAGGGATGCCTATCTTCACATCCCTATCCATCCAGCCTTCCAAAAGTTTTTGAGATTGGCAGTGAAGACTGGTATGGGGACCCGACATTTTCAATTTCAAGCCCTCTCTTATGGTCTTTCCTCAGCCCCGCGCATCTTTACGAAGGTGTTGGGGAAAGTGCTGGCTCCACTAAGGTTAAAGGCGATAACTGTTATCCCTTACTTGGACGACCTCCTGATAGTGGCGAAATCATACCAAAGGCTGTTGGAGGATCTCCAGGCTGTACAGGACTTCTTACAGTCCCTAGGCTGGCTGATAAACAAAAATCATCCTTGATTCCGGCCCAGAAAGTAACTTATCTGGGTTACGATTTTTGCTCAGTGATCCAAAGTTTTTCTTCCTCAGGAGAAGATTACCAAGGTGTTCCAGACTATGTCAGCATTGGAGACCAACCAGTCGGTCTCTCTGAGACAGGTGTCGAGGGCAGTGGGTCTTATGACCTCATGTTTTCCCGCAGTACCATGGGCGAGACTCCGTCAGCGTCCGTTACAAATGTTTCTTTTAAGAAACTGGGACGGGGACGTAAGGTCCCTGGAGTCAAAGATCCGGCTTCCCGACAGGATAAAAAGAAGCCTGTGGTGGTGGAGAACTGGTCAGCACCTAGCAGGAGGTCTCCCATGGTCCTTTCCATTTCCCGAAGGATTTCCACGGATGCGAGTTCCTGGGGATGGGGGGCCCACCTCAACAATGCAGTAGCACAGGGAGAGTGGTCCCCAGAGGAGGCAAGGGCCTCATCCAATCAAAGAGAGCTGCTTGCAGTCCAGAGAGCCCTGCAGTCTTTTCAGATGGAGATCAGGGGTCACAACCTCCAAATTCTGTCAGACAATATAACGACAGTCGCGTATATCAACAAGCAGGGAGGCACGAGAAGCCGGAGGCTTCAGTCCATTGCCCAGGAGATCCTTTCATGGGCAGAAGGGAATCTAGCTTCTATTTCTGCTGTACACCTGAAGGGGACAAACAATTGCCTGGCAGATTATCTCAGCCGTCACAGGATAGACCGAGACAACTGGTCCCTTCATCCCGAAGTCTTTGCAGACCTCACCAAGAGATGGGGTTATCCCGTAGCGGATTTGTTCGCAAACCGAAACAACCGCAAGACGGAGATATTCTTTTCCATGAACCCGGCAGACCAAGCCCTGGGGATCGATGCTCTGGCAAACCCGTGGCCTCCAGGCCTATGTTATGCCTACCCGCCAATCAGACTGATTCCAGAAGTCCTCCGAAAGTTTCTGCTGGAACAGACATATCTGATTCTAATTGCCCCATTTTGGCCCAAGAGGCCATGGTTTTCCCTGCTACAGTCTCTGGTTTCAGAGCCTCCGCAGAGTCTTCCGAAAAGGGAAGACCTATTATTGCAGGGTCTAGTATCACACCCTGAGGTGGTTTCCTTAAACTTGACGGCCTGGTATCTTAAGAAAAGATACTGAGCGCCCAAGGGTTCTCTGCAGTTAATTGCAGGAAGCCGGTTACTAGAGCCATATATTCCAAAGTTTGGAAAAGGTTTAACTCATGGTTATCTGAAAATGAAAGATTAACTCATGATATTCCGTCTATTTTTGGAATTTTTCCAAGAGGGTGTCGACATAGGTCTTTCTGTTAGTACCTTAAAGGTACAGGCGGCAGCTATTAGTGTGTTCCTCCAGTTTTCTCTCCTGGAAAATCCCACTATAGCCAGATTTTTCATATCTGTCTCTAGGGCCAGACCAGTAGTGGTGAGAAGTTGTCCGTGGGACCGACCTGTCCCTAGTACTTCAAACTCTGGTAGAATTTCCGTTTGAGCCTCTGGGAAGTATGTCAGTTAAGTTACTTACATTAAAAACTGTGTTCCTTATAGCTGTTACCTCAACTCGTAGGGTAAGTGAGTTGCAGGCCCTATCAGTAAGGGAGCCCTTCCTCATGATTTTTGAGGATCGAGTTGTTTTGCGAACCGATCCAGGTTTTTTGCCCAAGGTGGCAAGTACATTCCACCGATCTCAGGACATTGTATTGCCAACCTTTTGTAGTTCGCCACAGGGCGACTTAGAAAATTTAGTTTTCTAGATGTAAGAAGGATTCTCTTAGTCTATCTTGAGGTCACCAAGACCTTTAGGAAAACTGATGCCTTATTTGTCCTCTTTTCTGGAGTTCACAAGGGGAATAGTGTATCTAAAGCCACATTGGCTAGATGGATAAAGCAAGCCATCTTGGAAGCTTACAAAATTAGGGAGGTTCCTACACCTTTTGTTACTGCGCACTCAACTAGAGCCTTGTCTACGTCTTGGGCTGAGAGGGCTGGTGCCTCACCGGAACAAAATTGCAGGGCTGCCACTTCATCCAGTTACTCGACCTTCATTAAACATTGCCGCCTGGATCTCCTATCAGCTCAGGAGCAGGCGTTTGGTCGTAAGGTCCTTCAGGCAGTTGTCCCTCCCTAGACTAGTAAGTTCTGGTTCATCGTCTCATGGGCTGTCCTGGAAGATGCTTGGAGAAAAGCTGAGTTAGACTTACCGGTAACTCCTTTTCTGAGAGTCTTCCAGGACAGCCGGATTCCCACCCGGTATTGTCTGAAGTTACGTGTATTATGCATATGTTTTGCAGGGTCCTACGGTTCTTGAGAAGACTGATATGGGCCTGGAGGACCCCCCTTTTATCTGGTAGGGGTGACGTGTTTCCTGTCCTGGTAGGAGGAGCCCAAGGTCTCATGGGCTGTCCTGGAAGACTCTCAGAAAAGGAGTTACCGGTAAGTCTAACTTAGGAGTTACCGGTAAGTCTAACTTAGCTTTTCTGTTGGTGTCAGAAAAACTTGTTAAAATTCATGCAGATAGCAGAGGAAATTTCACTTAAACAAAAATTGGAAGGGACATCCTTGGCATTTCAGAGCTGCAAAGCATGCAGCAAGGGATGAGAGAACAGTTGGGGTATCCAAAATAGATAACAAATAACACACAAGACTCGGAAGGAAGATCAGGGAAAGAGGCCAGCCCTTTCAGCGGTGACAGCGTTGGCGCTGCAGGGCTTCGTTTCTGAGGCAAGTCTCTCATGATGTGCTAGTATGCGATGCATACCAGTACACTATGACATTGCCTTTCAGGGGATCCCCCCCCCCAACAACTGTGGTTTACTACCGCTTTATTGCATTACCTGCATCAAGGTAAAAAATGTTTTACCACTTGTGCCCCCCCTCTATCTGGCGCTTTATCAGGATGCAGCTCTTTGCTCTTTCTGGTCTCACAGGAGATTCAGGCTGCTGCAGGAGCCTATGGCTCCTTTTGTCTTCAGTTAAATGTTTTGAGGAGGATGCGCACAGCTCTGCTTGGAAGTACACCTTTATGTTTGCCCCAAAAGCACACAGATTGCTTATGGGGGTGTTCTGTCAGAATCGGCGTCCCGTCAGATTAGGTAATGGAAGTGACGTTTTGACAGCTGTGCATCCGTCCACTGCTACCAGGTTTGCTCACCTGGTAGAACACCTGCATTCAGAAGAAGGCAGCGGACATCTTACTACACCTAGCTACGTCTTGAATTTCAGTTATTTTAGCAATAAAGGGAGCGTATATCAATACGTATACTGTATTGACACCTGTGATGCTGTTTGTATGTGTAATTTTGAAAGCCTACAGGTTTAGCGCTGGGCAGTACGGGATATACCAACATGGCCTACGCCACCTTCTTCCTGGGCGCCACCAGTCATGGCACTTGCTCGTGGAGAAACGGCAGGGGAGGGCGTTCTTTCACAGCTCATGAGCCGATGACATTGGCACAAAACATAGTAAATATTTCCTAAACTGCGCACGTTTAGGAGATATTTACAGTACCTATAGGTAAGCAGTATTCTAGGCTTACCTATAGGTTCAACCTCTTTAAAATCTGGCCTATTAGTGGGTCCTGAGGACAGGAGTTGAGACCTTAACTTGACTTAAGGTTTCCTCTAATTTTCACCTTTCTCAAGATATCGTGTTGCCTTCCTTCTGTCCTCATCCTTTCACCATCCAATGTGAGAGCTTACATTTTAAAGTATTTAAAGCTAACAAAGAGCATTAGAAAGACACATGTCCTTTTTTGGTAGTAAAGTAGAAAGTCAAGCTTCCAGAAAGACTCATGGCTAGCTGGGTTAAGCACCCTGACGTTGAGTCTTATCAGGCATTGGACATAATTTGCTGTTTCTTTCCTATGGCACATTTCACCAGAGCCTTGTCTGCCTTTTGGGCAGAGCGAGAAGGAGCTACGCCAGAGTAGATATGTCGAACACGGATATGGTTGAGCTAATCTACTTTTTTCAGACAGTGTTGTGTAGTTCATCTCTCCGCTCAAGATCAGTCTTTTGCGAGAAAGGTCCTTCAGGTGCTGGTCCCTCCCAATTTGGTAAATAGTCGCTGATCCTCTCCTGTTCTGGACAGATGACTTGGAGAAAAACCAATGTTAGACTTACCGACAACTCTTATTTCTGTGAAACGTCCAGGACCAGGAGGTATTCCTAGTTTGTCTGTGTTTGTATGTAATTTTTGCCTTGTAGTTTCATCATAGGGTTCTCATCATAGACAAAATACTGGAGGATTATGCCTGAGACTGCCCTTTCTGTTGTATTTTCTGCTTCTGGAGGCGAAGTCACTCTCTTGTGCCATCTTGAGCAACTCCTGGAAATAGTTACCGGTAGATTTAACCCTGGTTTTTGGGTTGTCACTAGAACAGAAATAAAGGAGAAATCTTCCAATTGGGACACTAGTTCTAGTAGCCCCAGTGATGACCAAGAAATTTCCTCACGTAGGGAGGAATTTCTACTCCTTTCCTGTTTTTATTTATAGGACAGGAATTGTCTACTTTATCCAAAATGGGGGAAAGAAAAGGTTTTTCTGTTCTATTTTAATAAAATACCAGTAAGAAATGTATATCTCTTTTAATTTGCAGGAGACAGATTTCGGTCAGTGATTGATGATGCATGGTGGTTTGGCACTATAGAAAGTCAGGAGCCACTGCAGTCACAGTACCCAGACAGTTTATTCCAGTGCTACAATGTCTGGTAAGCAGTTTTATACCTATCTGAGCCTGTCTGCCATTTACCAACATTGTTTGGGTTACCAAAATAATATGAAAATTTAATCTTGTTTAATTTCTTGTTCTAATGTACACAAAATAGTGTAGACTATTCCTGAGTGGATAGATCAATCAGTTTTACATTAGCTTTAGTCTTAAGCTGGGTATACACACAGTTGAATGAAAAAACTCTGATTCCTGCATCCACACAAGGGATGGGGATGCAGGGATCTTTCCCACTGTGCTATTGTATTTTGATGGCAGGGATATCCCCCTCTCCCCTGTCAGAATACACAGGTCAGCGCTCCAGCCATTGGCTGCATGCTCTGATAAAATGCTGGTTTTCAAGCTGGACTGTTTGTTCAACAGAGAGGGCTTCACACAGACCAAAATTTGTCTGGTTCCTGCTAACCCGTACAAATTTTGATACGTGTATATCCAGGTTTACCCTCTGCTAATCATCTAAAACCAGCTATGCATGGATCGAAATTCGGCTTGTTCAGCAGAAAAGGGCAGTCTGGTTGTACAGTAGTTGCTCTTCCAACCTCTTGGAAAATTTATGCAAGATCAGCACAACCTCGCTATAGCCTGCAGTACTGATCAGTGTATTCTGATGGCTGAAAAGTCTTCCTGCTGTCAGAGCACAATATCTGAATGGGGGTGATTCCCCTGTCCACATCAAGTGTGTGGATGAGGACATCAAGCGCGTGGATGGGGAAATCAAGTGATTTTTCTTTTGTTCAACCTCCTGTCGAAATGAAAAATATTTAAATGGTATCGTGTATGGACTGCTTGACACTCTTATGCCCTGTACACACGGTTGCACATTCCGACAACAAATTCCTTTGGATTTTTTCCGATGGATGTTGGTTCAAACTTGTCTTGCATACCTGCGGTCGCACAAAAATGTCGGAATTTCCGAACGTCAAGAACGTGGTGACGTACAACACGTACGTCAGGACTATAAACGGGCCAATAGTTTTCCTCTTGTAATTTATTCTGAGCATGCATGGCACTTTGTGCGTTGGATTTGTCTACACACGATCGGAATTGAAACGATCAGATTTTGTTGTCGGAAAATTTTATATCCAGCTCTTAAACTTTGTGTGTCGGAAATTCCGATGGAAAAAGTCCGATGGAGCCCACACACGGTCGGAATTTCCGACAAGCTCCGATCGCACATTTTCCGTCGGAAAGTCCAACCGTGTGTACAGGGCATTAGGTTGTCCACAGTATTTCGAGTGTGCTTAAAGTTGTAACTGTAAACTGTTTCTCCATACTGGTATAACAATATTGTAGACTGGCCAAATCTGGCTGAATATACCTGGGCAATGTTCATCTGCTTTTGACAAGCCATTGATTTTTGTAAATGATCACCTTTTAAAACAACCCATTCAGTTTAAAATAGGGATAAAAGGCAAACCATTTTTTGTATATATATAAAAAAAACGTACAAATACCCCCTCCCCCTTTTTAGTAAGTGATCACATTCCCTCTGTTCTCAGCTGTATAAGAGCTGGGGGGGGGGGGGGGGGGGGCGGCAGCAGCAGCATTCTGATCTTCCCAGTGTATGGCTGTGCAGCAGGGGTGTGTCAGGACAAGTATGATCATTGGAGAATGCAGAGTTCCCAGCATAGCTAGAGAACTGACCACCCTGTGCTCTCCTGCTTAGAATGGTCTGTTTTTAATAGAAAAGCAGAGGGACTGGGAGGAACACCAGAGATTTCACATAAAGGAAGCAATACAAAGAGTACAGGATACTTTCTCATACAAGTACATGGTACAGCAGGCACATATCAGGAATATGAAGTGTTGGGGTAACAAATGCTTTGAGGTCATAGGCCTCTTTTGGCCCTGCACATCAGTTTTGAATGCATTAACTGGGTGCAGTATAAGAATGTGTAGTCTGGTTTATAGTTTTCATTTCACACAAGCTATTGTATTTTTCAGTTGGGACAATGGTGATACAGAGAAGATGAGCCCTTGGGATATGGAACTCATACCCAACAATGGTTTGTATTTATTCTAATTAAGCAAAAAAATATGTAAAGGCAATGTTTTATTTTAGTGCACACAAATGCAATATATTACCTCATAAAAAAATCGTGCCCAGTAAATAGATACCACACATGTCAATCCTTAAAAGAGTGTGTGTGCGCGCCCCTGAAACAATGTATTTGGTGCAGCTGTGCATGGTAGTCGATCAGCTTCTAACTTGAAGCGGGGTTCTGGTCAAAATATGACTTTTAAGATAAAAAATACCCCTAGAATACTCATGTCTCGTGCAAAGGTATGTGCGGTGCGGTGCAATTTTGGTCAGCTTGGCATGGCACAGATCTTCCATGCCAATGTTAAATGTTACTGGAGCCGTGCAATGCCAAGCTGGCCAAGAATTTCCATAGATGCCATGCCAAGCTGAGCAAGATCTCCCAAGAGCCAATGCAAAACCGTTAATGATGCGCGACGCTGCGGCCCCCTAGAGGAGGACGTTTAAAATTAGATATAGGCATAAATCAGGTAAGTGAACACAAAAATAAATTGCCAGTTCATTTTAAGGATGCACATTAGTGCTGCATAGTGAGGAGTGAAAAATGTGGGTGGAACTCGGTTTTTAAGGGTAAGTTCATCTTTACAGAAAAAATCTGTAAGGTGAACTTACTCAGGACCCCCTCCTCACCCCCCCAGTTCCAGTGACCTGGAGCGCGGCGATCACCCTCATTGACACATCGGGTCACCACCTCACCGGTCCGGGGCTTAGAAATCCCCCGCAGCTTAATTTCCAAAATGTACCTTGTC
This sequence comes from Aquarana catesbeiana, assembly GCF_042186555.1. NCBI lineage: Eukaryota > Metazoa > Chordata > Amphibia > Anura > Ranidae > Aquarana > Aquarana catesbeiana. The sequence continues at coordinate 318,866,317 of NC_133327.1, read as the reverse complement.
AGGAGGTAGGTTTAGGAGTATTCTAATTGGTCGGCACCATCACATGGGTGGCGTAGACCAATGAGAACCCGCGTAGCCCGTCCTGTCACTGCGGGCGAAGAGGAGAGAAAGCTGCGGGGATTTCAAATCATCAGGCCGTTACAGCGGCGATACGATCTGTCAGAATGGGAGATCGCTGGGGGATGGGGAAAGGGGGTCCAGTGTAAGTTCACCTTACAGATTTTCTGTAAAGGTGAACTTTACACTTTAAGTTTTCACATAAATAACCTGAAGGTGATTTGGTTTCTCTGCAGAGCTGCACCAGATTTTATGCACGCTAGTTTTAGTAAATCAACTCCATTGTGTTATAGGACTTAGCGGGATAACTTCATGGACTGGTTTTTTTTTTTTTTTTTTTTTTTTTTATTTGATTGGCACATTTCTTTCTTACATTGAATTTCTTATTTGTATTCATGTGTGACTACATAGCTGTTCACTGATTATTTTTGCATTTGCACTATTACTTTATTTGGATTAGCGTAGCGCTTGTTTCTGTCTTTAACATTTATGAAAGACCATTCTTGCCAGACCAACCTTTTGACATTATATGAGGAGGTAAGTTGTAATTTGGACAGAGAAAGGCACGTGGATGTAGTGTATCTGATTTTCTCTAAGGCACTTGATACATTACCCCATAAACGCTTAATTTACAAATTAAGGTCCTTTGGCATGAATGATATTGTATGTACCCGGATAGAAAACTGGTTGCAGAAACCGCATCTAGAAGATGGTGATTAATGGCCTATTTTCCAAATGGTCTAGAGTTGTGAACAGGGTATCCCAGGGCTTTTCTGGGATAAATTCTGTTTAACTTGTTCATAAATGATATAGAGGTTGGAATAAATCGTTCAGTCTCAGTGTTTGCTGATGATACAAAGCTAAGTAAGGCAATAACTTCACAACGGGGATATATAAGATGAGGTTAAATATTGAAATAAGTAATGCACTTGAAAGCTAAAAATATGAATAGTTACATGCTAGAGGAAGAACTTCTGGGGTTATTGAGGATGGAAAAGGATCTGGGAGTTCTTGTAGACCTGTAATCAGCCATGCAATCAGGACAAGTGGGACTTATGACGCTGCATGTAAACACACAGCAAAGGTTGCATCCATCAGATCAAAGTACCGTATTTATCGGCGTATAACACGCACCCCAATTTTGGAGGGAATTTTAAGGAAACAAAAACTTTTAGGAGGGAAGTTGAAGGGAAAAAACTTACATTAAAAAGCCCATCAGTGCAGCCTTGCCCCAGTGCAGCCTTGCCCCAGTGCAGCCTTGCCCCAGTGCAGCCTTGTCAGTGCAGCCTTCGATCCTCTATCCCTGCCATCCTGGGCTTCAAAATCACCGACCGCGATTTGAAAATGGCGGTGCCGAAATACACAGAGCCGGTCCTCGGCTCTTCCCGGCGGCTCTCGTTCACTTTCGGCTCCACTCGTAGTCCCGAGCGGAGCTATCCGAACCTAGGTTCGGATAGCTCCGCTCGGAACTACGAGTGGAGTCGAAAGTGAACGAGAGCCGCCAGGAAGAGCCGAGGACCGGCTCTGTGTATTTTGGCGGCGGCGCCATTTTCAAATCGCGGTCGGCGATTTTTAAATTGTGACAGCTCGGGATCGCAGGGGATCGGCGTATAACACGCACCTGCGATTTTCCCCTGATTTTAAGGGGGAAAAAGTGCGTGTTATATGCCGATAAATACGGTAAGTATGCATCTGTGAAGGGGGATGGTGGATTAAGTCAGAGGAAAGGGGTAAAAAGGATAAGTATGCATTCTTCAAGTTCACTTTATCTTAAACCACCCCACTACTGGTATTGTAGTTAAAGGGTAAGTTCACCTTTAAAAATAATAAATGCACATTTTTGTAGGTAAAAAAACTTGCATTTTTTTTTTTTAAAGCATTAAATGCAATGTCCAACTCCTGCAAACTGTCTGTGTAGCTGCTTCCCCTTTGGTGTCCCCACTCACCAAAATAAATGGATCCTCAGCTTCACAGTCTGAGGCATTGATCAAATGATCTGGGGATATGCTGGATGGTTCCTCAGTAAAATCTTGCAGGGAGACGTTTTAAGACTGAAAGGATATACCACACTCTATAGATGGGTAAACAGAGAGAGAACTCATAGTGAAATAACGTTTTGCATCAATTATCAAGCGCATTCAATGCGCAACTTACAGGATTTCTGGCAAAAACAGGCATCCGTAAAATAATCATCCGAGTTCGCCGCTGAATGGCGTGCATTCCACGGAGACGGAAATTTGCGTCAATGGTTAACACGAACCGGAAGTATGTTGACGGGTTTCGCCCCTCCTCCAGGGCTTCATCAAGGAAATCCTGAGGGAGCACCTGAGCACTTTTAGATTTTATGTTTTTGTTTACTCTTAACACTGATACATTAGGCACTGTTTATTGGAATGTATATTGCTTGATATAGGCTGCTAGCGCTGTTTTATATATTTTCCTTTGCTTTAAGGTTGTAGCACTTTTGTGCAGCAGCTGTAGTCTGTAGTTAACTCTCCTGTGGAAGTTTTTTGAATTGGATATATTGTCTGCGTACTGGTCTGCCGGTACCTTCGATACGGGCAGGCAGTTACTGAATGACGGGAAGATCGGTGAATTATCTAGAGCGCTCATCAGCGCTCTGGTAGTTCATTAAGAACTAGAAGACATCAGCCACACAGGCTGTGTCAGTACTTGTAGTTTAATTCTTAGGACTCTGAATGATGCGGCTGTGTGGGCGGGGGATGATGGTTGTATTGGGAGAGCAGGCAGATGCTGAACATGTTTCACGTTACACTCTAAATTTGGGTGTAACATGTTCACAAGGGTGAACTTGTCCTTTTAAGGGGTTTTAAACTCTTACATATACCCATTGAAATGATTGGCCTCGGGTGTAACACAGAGATGAAACAAATCCTACATAAGTTGTACCTGTTTATCTGCAGCCTTCTCTTTTCTACAGTCGGTTAAAAGTCCAGAGTTTATAAAGCTTGTCTGGGCTGTCACAAAAAAGGGGATGGAGAGATTAAACTACAGAGCTCAGTGAGGAGAGCTGATTGGATGAAAGGGAAATGGCCCCCCCCACCACCACCACCACAGAGCACACAGTAACAGAGCTGAGGGTATCAATCGTCTGGAGCTCCCTCCCATCACCTTTTTTTCTCTTGGTGTCGGAAAAATTTGTCAGAAGTGATTTATGCTGTTAGCAGAGGAACAAAGCAGCAGACAGAAATTACACTTAATGCTCTTTATTGAGACAAGTATACACTATAGAAGGATATGCTTTGTTCAGATTTCATGTTGGAGGTTTACAACCACTTTAAGTAGCTGATGGAGGCGCTTCCTAAAATCGTGGGTTTTTCCTATGTACATCCACAGTCTGTTTGATTCCACTGTCATTGGACAATGCAGATCACAGGCAAAAGTTACACAGGTAATAGTATAGTGCCAATGAGCGTGGTACTGTACCTTCTATTAGTTGTGATCAGTCATTGCGATCACAAGTGTAAACACTGACCACAGCTGCCAGCTCTTTCTTTCTTCTTGGGCATACACACAGCAGTTGTGGGAGGGGGAGATTAAAGTGCTAATCTGCAGACAATGTTCCACTGCTGCTGACCTGAGGGTTGCTGCTAAATCACAGTGCCACTAATCATTGCCAGTGCCTGATTACAGGCAGTACCAGTTCTGCTGATCATGGCAAGTGCTAGTGTTTGCAGATCGCAGCAAGTGCTAATGTTTACAGTTTGGAGATCACAGCAAATGCTTCCTGGTTTCACATCAATGTTAGTTGGCAGTGTTTCCAGTTTGCTGATCATAGCAAGTGCCTTTGTTGCTGATCACAAGTGCCAATGTTTCCAGTTAGGAGATCATAGCAAGTGCCAGTTTTTCCAGTTTACTGATCACAGCTAGCGCATTTTACTGATCGCAGCTTGTTTGCAGTTGCTGATCAGATAGTTCCAGTGTTTCAAGTAATGCATTATTGTTTATACACATTTGAACTGCTATATTTTAGATACCTGCTCTTTTGCTTTCTGATTTATTTTTTGTAGTTGTATTTGTTATACCACACCGAAGACACAGATTTTAGCAAACAAACCAATATACTCACCTAGGTGGGTGCAGCAATGAATCCAATGCCGCAGCTGTCCCCTGCTGTCTCTACACCAAGAACTGAGTGATCAAAGACTGCTGATTTCTCAGTCTTCAGTGAGCAGAGAGCTGGTGACTGTGATTTTGCTCCTCCAGCGCTCACTGGAGTGCTAGGCTGTGGAGGGGGCAGGAGCAGCTGGTTCAGGCATGCTGAGAGGCTACGTTAAAGTCAGGATTCTCCCAGAGCCTGGACCAGCTGAGTGATGTCAGCAAACAGCAGTCTTTAGCCACTGACACCTGAATTTGGGTCACAGAAGTGCAGAACTAAGTGCACTCGTGTGACCCACAGGAGAAGTGGCGCCTGAAGAGCTTTAGTCCTACTTCTCCTTTTTAATGTACACAGTTTTTGATACAATATTTTTTGGTTTTTGTTATACACATGATACAGTGTTAGGTACTTAATCAGCCCAAACATTAAGGCCCTTTCACATGATCGGCCTGCAAAGATCTGCCTGTCCGTTTTTCAGGCAGATCTGAGCGAGCCACCCATTGATGGTATGGGCAGGTGGATGTCAGCGGTGATGTGTCCACTGACTCCCCCCCGCCTGCCATCCGATCCGACAAGATCTGCTCAAAACAGATGAATGGCGATAAGTTCACCATCCGCCCAGCGGATCAGATGTAAAGGCACAAGCTGTCCGTTTTCAATACCGATCTCGCTATAGAGGACAGAGGAGCTCTGATAGGTCCGTCCCTGCACAGTGAGTGGAGACTGGCCTGTCATTCGCCGGTTCAGCAGAGATCAACGGAGCGATCCAAGGCAGAGTGTGCTTTTTGGGTTTAATATCCATGTTGTGTCCTGGCATTTCAGAGCATCTGAAAATGTGATAGGTATTCAGGAAATCGGTTGCTACTTGATACCTCTTGAAAGCTTAAAGTGATTCTAAAGTCTCGTGTTGTTTTTTTTTTTTTTTTTCTTTAAAAATAAAGTTATACTTATCTGCTGTGTGCAGTTGGTTTTGCACAGCAGCCTGGATCCTCCTTTTCTTGGGTCCCTCTGCATCGCTCGGGGCCCCTCCCTCTTGTTGAGTGCCCCACAGCAAGCACCTTGCTATTGGGGCACCCGAGCCAAGCCGCAGCTCCGTGTGTCCACTCAGACAGAGAGCTGCAGTTCGGCCCCACCCCCTCTCTCTCTCCTGATTGGCTAACTGACAGCAGCGGGAGCTAATGATGCTGCTGTGTCCCAGCCAGTCAGAAAGGCGAGTCCTGGACGGCCGAGGCACTCGACAAGAGGGAGGGGCTCAATGTTGGATAAAGAGGGCGCTCTGGTAAGTACAGTGCCTTGCAAAAGTATTCACCCCCTTGGCTTTTTACCTATTTTGTTACATTACAGCCTTTGGTTAAATGTTTTTTTAGTCTGAATTATATGTGATGGATCAGAACACAAATAGTCTAAGTTGATGACGTAAAATTAGAAAAATATATACATAAAACTTTTTTTCAGAAATAAAAAACTAATAATTGGCATGTGCGTATGTATTCACCCCCATTGTTGTGAAGCCTATAAAAAGCTCTGGCGCAACCAATTACCTTCAGAAGTCACATAATTAGTGAAATGATGTCCATTAATCAGAGAGGCAGCACGGAGACCTAAGGTAACCCTGGAGGGGCAGCAGAGTTCCACAACAGAGACTGGAGTATCTGTACATAGAACGACAATAAGCCCTATGATCCATAGAGTAGGGCTTCATGGCAGAGTGGCCAGAAGAAAGCCATTACTTTCAGCAAAAAAACAAAATGGCAAGTCTTGAGTTTGCGAAAGGCACATGGAAGACTCCCAAAATGTTAGGAGGAAGGTGCTCTGGTCTGATAAGACTAAAATTGAATTTTTTGTCCGTCAAAGAAAATGCTAGGTCTGGCGCAAACCCATCACATCACCCAAAGAACATCATCCCCACAGTGAAACATGGTGGTGGCAGCAGCATCATGCTGTGGGGATGTTTTTCGGCAGTCGGGACTGGGAAACTGGTCAGAGTTGAGGGAAAGATGGATGGTGCTAAATACAGGGATTTTCTTGAGCAAAACCTATACCACTCTGTGTGATTTGAGGCTAGGATGGAGGTTCACCTTCCAGCAGGACAATGACCCCAAACACACTGCTAAAGCAACACTTGAGTGGTTTAAGGGGAAACATGTAAATGTGTTGGCATGGCCTAGTCGACGCCCAGACCTCAATCCAATAGAAAATCTGTGGTCAGACTTGGAGATTGCTGTTCAGAAGCGCAAGCAATCGAACTTGAAGGAGCTGGAGCAGTTTTGCAAGGAGGAATGGGCAAAAATCCCAGGGGTAAGATGTGGTAAGCGCATAGATACTTGGCCAAACGTCTTGGAGCTGTGATAGCCGCAAAAGGTGGCTCTAAAAAGTATTGACTTTAGGGGGGTAAATAGTTATGCACATTTACTTTTTCTGTTATTTTGTCCTATTTGTTGTTGCTTCACAATTAAAAAAAAAAAAAAAAATCTTCAAATGATGCAAATCCTCAAACAATCCATGTTATTTCCAGGTTGTGAGGCAGCAAAACATGAAAAATGCCAAGGGAGGTGAATACTTTTGCAAGGCAATGTATTAGGGGGGCTGCTGCACACATACAATGCATTAAGCTAAAAAAACTTTCTTCCTTTACAACCCCTTTAAAGATGCTCCTTGAATTCTGGGCCCCTCTATACAGCTAGGCAATAAAAAAACAATTTTTTCGTCTCTCCATTTACCAAAGAATTTGTGGCAAAAAATTTAATATTATGAGACTCCCCATTTTTCAAGACAAATACTTTTTGGCATCTGCTTTCCAAAGTGTATTTTTGAAGGTGTTTCTACTGTCCTGTCCCTTTAGTACCTCTGAAAATGTGAAGCATAGTCAAGAAATCGGATGCATTATTTGTGCCACTAGAAAGCCAGAAGAGCTCTCACATATGATACCCCGTACTGTTTTGAGGTGTATTTCTAAGCATGCTCATGCAGAGTAAGAGCAATCTTATTTAAAAAAAAAAAAAAATGGCTTGATATATTAGGTTCTGCTGCTGTTTTTAAGGGGTTTCTACATTGTCAAAGATGTACATCCAGTATAACCCCTCCCACTCCCAGCCTGCCTCAGTTTTTTTCTAGCGTCCTAGGAGAAACAAAGTCTTCTCTTAGAGAAGCAAAACCTTTTTCTTTTTATCAAGTTTCTTTTTCATTTAGCAGATTTCTTCAGTTTTCACAGAGCTAGAAGCAACACATAGCATAACATCCTTCCGTTTATTTTACCAAAAAGAAACACTCACCAGGAAAGCACTTGAGAAGTACACAAATACAACACTTAGTGTGATGCGTCTCCATTCACTGTCATAATCAGTGTAAGCTCTATACTCGCAGAGGCTCAGGAGACGCTGCTGGCATGAACTGAGCTTCACTTCCAGGTTATGCGCCATGAGTCTCCATGCTACGTGAAGCATCACGTGGATGTCATCAGGGGTTTAGAGACTGACGGAGTGCATATAATATATTCACTCATTACTGGAAACGCACATCGTGCCCACACTAGCTGTGGCTGTCACCGAGGGATCCAGCAAACACCAGCGGCGGTCATTAACTTCCACCTATGCCAATCGGATGCTGGTTTTCCAGCATGCCCATTTGGCCATCTTTTGTAGGACCGACTGATGTACACACGGGCCGAATGTCAGACAGTTTCTGTTGAACCAGATTATATTCGGTCCGAGTGTACATGGCTTTAGAAAGGCCTGAGACCCCCTTTAGAGCCTTTGTTATCTTTGGGGGTAAATTATTTAAAGCTGAAGATTGATCTGCTTATGTTTTGCCTTCCTTGTTTGTTTTTCCACTCATCAATATTCTAATAGAATTTTTTAAATACCTTAAAGTGGTTGTAAAGGCACAAGGTTTTTTAATGCATGAAGGTAAAAAACCTGTGTGCACCAGCCCCCACAATACTCACCTGAGCCCCCTCTCGATCCAGGGATGCCTCTCTGGGACTCGCACTGCTCATTGGTTGAGACACAGCAGCGGCACTATTGGCTTCAGCTGCTGTCAATCACAGCCAGTGAGTCAATCAGGAGACAGAGGGGGCAGGGCAAAGCCTAAGCTCCATGTGTGAATGGACACAGAGCAGCGGCTCAGCTCGGGTGCCCCCAAAGCTGCTTGCTGCGGGGGCACCGGCAGGAGGGAGGGCCCTGGAGTGTTGGTGAAGAGGAGGATCCAGGTTGCTCTCTGCAAAATCATTACGCATAGCAGGTTAGTGTAACAGGTTTATTATATTTTTTTTTAATAAAAAAACAAGTCTTTTTTTTGGAGAACAGAGTGGGGGGGGGGACTTAGAACCCCGTCAGGATTTTAATTCTGTCGGTACCGCCTCATTGGGGAGATTTCCACACTCTATTAGTCTGTTCATGATTATCACCAAAATGTTTATTTTATTTTTCAAATTCTTTATTTTATAAAAGTATAACCATACAACATCAATACATTATCTCACCAAAAGAAAAAATTTAGACAATACAAAGTATAATGGAAGTATGTGTAATACAGTAAATGCAGAATGTTCATAAGCATCAAAGTCTCACTTCCAAAAGCCAAGAGACAATTGCAGGGAATATAAAGACTCTGACTCATACTATAATTTTAAAAGAGAAATAAGAGCATAGAAAACAAAAAAGGCTAAAGGACACCAACAGGCACCAAAAAGGTAGGTGGTATCACCAAACTTTAAAGAAAAAAAAGAACATCCCTAATTTTGGGTTGTCCCCAGAACAGAAATGGTAGAGATATCTTTCACTAAGCACACTAGTTGAGCGCATTGATTCTTCTTGGTTTTAAATTCAATAAATGTGGTTACACTATGATAGATTTTTTTTTTTTTCCTTTTATGTCTATGCCTGCCTTGAGTACCGAAGTTCACAAATTAGTGATTTTGGCCAATCCTATGTATATGGGATAAGTCCACACCAGCTGAAGGGCACTGGAGCATCGGGGAGATCCATAAGTGGAGCAAAACAGTCACTTGAATAACTCTTTTATGCTAGCTAAGGGTCATATATTTCATGTGAGTGTGGGGGAACACAGGGCGGCCACAGAGTGATGACAGGAGCACAGTCACGGATTTGTTTGTTTAGGCACAAGTTTTATGGACTTTTTAGCAACAAGTGCTTTACGTTTGGACTTTAAATATAAAAATACATTTTGAAAATTTAAGCCTGTGTCTAAATTGCAACTATTAATGTTTTATTTGTACAATATAAGGGAAGAAGGCTAGCACTGTGATTTGTTTATTTTTGTTATTTCATCATGAACCTGAAATTGAAGTTTAGAAATTCTAACCTACTTTTTGAATGTATTCATTATAATTTCATTAAACCGTATCGAAACCTAAAGGCAAACGTTTTATATGTTACAGCTTGCCAATCCCTAAATGTGGTCTGCACTAGTTTTACCGGTGATCCAGCCAGTAAGTCTGTTACTTTATTTTTTTTCTTCCTTTTAACAGACCAAGCTGTCCTGCAAAAGTGGCATTAAGAGGGTTAAGACAAATCATTTGCCACTGGCAGGATTGTATATGTAATGGTCAACTATTTATGTCAAAAATGTATCACAAAAGGTAAAATAAAAACTGTTACTGTTAGATGACGTTCAGCTCTAATTTGTTAGTGAAGGCCATCTAAATTTGCTAGTGAAACTAGCAATCGCAGCAAACTATGCCTTCACAAATATTGTGAAACTTGTCACCCGAAAAGGAGCAGTAGCTTCTTTTCAGGCGACAAACATGCATAGGCCAGCCTATTCAAGTGAATGTGTTGCCCCGCTCGACACATGGAATTTGTGTCAAATTCACTTAGGAGGAATGATTGTCCCTGCTACGTACGTGATCATATGAATGGGGCCTAAGGGTGGCTCTATTGCTACTCCATAGGGTGGAACTACCCTAAAGATGGCATTGCACTAGTATATTAATTAGATTTTGTATTTATTTTTCAAATGCAGTGATTAGAAAATTCGAAGGAGCAGAATGGAAAGTTTTTCTCGAAAGAACACATTTCAAATGGTGAATGTGGTTTTCATTCGGGTAAACCCATTCGTTCCAAAACAAATGAAATTTCCAAATACTTTCGGACAACATTTATTAAGTCATCCAATGTACTGATCGGAATGTTTGTATAAGTATCTTCGCGTGTACTGTCAGCTTAAGACAGGGAGTGTGTTACTGGCGGGTTCACCAATGAATATAAAAGGGAAAAAAAGCCTAAAAAAAAAAAACAAAAAAACTAATGCAGCCACCACATTTAACCACTTTAACACTAGGCTTTTTCTGGCACTTTTTATTTACAAGCTTAAATCAGTATTTTTTGCTAGAAAATTACTTGTAACCCCCGAACATTATTAAACATTTTTTTTAGCAGAGACCCTAGGGAATAAAATGATGATCGTTACAATTTTTTCTGTCACTGGTATTTGCGCAGCTGTTTTGCAAACACAATTTTTAAAAAAAAAAACCCACAATATTTACCCTAATTTTTGGGGAAAATATGAAAGAAGATGATACACAGAGTAAATAGATACCTAACATGTCATGCTTTAAAATTGCGTACGCTTGTGGAATGGCGGCAAACCATGGTGCTTAAAAATCTCCATCAATGTCGCTTTAAACGCCTTTATAGGTTACCCGTTTAACGTTAGAGGAGGTCTAGTGCTAGAATTATTGCTCTCGCTCTAATGTTCACGGCGATACCTCATGTGTGGCGCGAATACCGTTTACATATGCGTGCGCCTCATGTATGCATACTTTTCATTTTTACACTGTTGTTGGTTGTTTTTGTTTTTTTTTGTGTTTTTTTTAAATCCCTTTTATTCCTATTACAAGGAAATTATAACAGGTACTCTTTATGGAGAAATCTAGGGTCATACTCTCCGTTACCTTTTTAAAAACAAAAGATAATATAAAAATAAATTTGTTCCAACCTGGACCGGAAGTGATGTCATGACGTCACTCTGGCCGTCCAAGGCCATAGAGGCACTCAAAGCGGAGATCTACTCTTTGATCGCCTGTGTGACCAGCCAACGGCACCGTCAGATCATTTCACGGGCAAACTGGCAGAAACGGTAAGCCCGAGAGACACCAGCTATCGGCGGGAGGGGATGTCCACCTTCCCGCCACTTCTGAAAGCGTTCCAGCAGTTTGAGCCACTCTTAACGCTTTCATTAGAAATCTAGTTGCCGGCTCAAAAAACCAAAAAAAAAATATCTTCAGACGTAATCCGGATAAACCACTTGCAAACCGCAATGTATGTATTGTGGTCGGCAAATGGTTTAGGATCGGTAAGCTGCAGTACCGTATATTACGTTTTTGTTTTTGAGTTTAGATATGCTGTATTAAATTGCTGCTTTCAAGCCAAATTTTTAGTTTCCTTATGATGATGTTTTATCCTCCTAGTAAATCCTACTGGTAAAACTTGACCACTGTGTGTATTTTTTTTTTTTTTTCCTGCACTCTAACTTTTATGGCAACTTCATTGATTGCTATTGAATTGCACCGGTTAACTGTTTGGCTGTGCATACCACATGTCTCTTGCTTGGTGGTATAACCTTGGTGGTTTTGTCCCTATCTCCCAAGTAATCTCCTGTGTTGTCACTGTCACATGCCACTTGAAATATCTGATTATTATGATTGGTTTGTGCAAAGTTATAGCGTCTACAAATTAGAAGATATATTTATGGATTTTATAGATTTTTTTTTTTTTTTTTTACTAGTAATGGCGGTGATCAGCGACTTATAGCAGGACTGCGATATTGTGACGGACAAATTGGAGACGAACTGACACTTTTGAGACTTTTTTTGGGGAGCAGTGACATTTTTACAGTGATCAGTGCTTAAATATGCACTGTCACTGTACTAATGACACTAACAGGGAAGGGGTTAATAAGGACGATCGAAGGGTTAAACGTGTGCCTAGTTGGTGATTCAGTGTAGTGGGGGAGGTGCTTTTACTTTAAAGGAACACAGGATCCATGCCTTCTGTACTGACAGAATGGCAATCTGCCTTGTTTACATAGGCAGACTGTTATTCTGCCTGTGTACTGAACGATTAGCGGGTGCTGGGGGACATTGGGTCTGCGGGACTCGCTGATCAGCTCCTGTTGTGTAAAATCACAGCGGGAATGAGCCCCTGGCGGCGAGCCCTCGCGCCTGATACCCAGAAGTGCATGATCACGTGTATATACGTGATCCTGCGCAGCGTGGCTGCCATGTAGCAGTAAATGTGCTATGGGGCGGTCGGCAAGTGTGATATATACTATAGTTTAACCCAGGGGTGATCAAATACCACCAAAAGTAAGCTCTCTTTGTGTGAAAAAGCTATACATTTTATTTGTGTACAGTATTGCATGTATTGCTACTTTAACGGCAATTGCCCATTAAAATAGCTCAGTGCTAAACATCAAATGCCCTGGTAAAACCTTCTGGAGATCAAGTGGTTTAAGAAAATAAAAAGGAATTTTACGGTAAGTAGAAAAACGTTTTCTTCCCCAGTAGAAATCATAGATTGTGGGAATGATATGTAAATCCTAAAATGTAAAGATGAGCAAAACCATTTTAGAGCTGTGTTTTTGGTTAAAGCTGCAACAGTTTTTGTGGCAATTTTAGTACTTTAATACATGATTTGACTGAATGCCCACATTTAACTTTTATTTTTTTTATTTTATGAATGTTAGCTGTGTTTCCTGAGGAGTTGGGCACCAGTGTACCATTGACAGAAATTGAGGTACGGTCGTTGCTCTATAGGACCCTGGATGGAGAGTGGGGGTGTAGAAGCAGAGATGAAGAATGCGAGAGAATCATTGATGGCATCAATCAGCTGATGACTCTAGGTATATCTAAAGTTTTGTAGTATGTTTATGTCCCAAACAGATGGGAACTAGACATGTTTAAATTGTCAGTTGTAACTGCTCATTACCTGCTGGCTATGCCACTGATTCAAATGTTTATTGGAAGAGTTTTAGCTCCATCATTATTGAGTCATTTTTTATCCTTTAGGCCAAAAATGCAGCCCTTTTCTTGTGTGTTAATTTTTAGTACAAAATGTAATTCACTGGAAAAAATTTACATTTTAAAGCGGAGCTCAATCCAAAAGGGGAAGCTTGTCTGCCTTCTCCCCCCTCAGGTGCCACATTTTGCTCGCTTTGGAGGGGAGCGGGTACCCACTTCTGGCTCAGTTCGCTCTGGATGCCTCCCGCTTCATTAAATGTTATGCAATGCAAATTACATTGCAATACATTCTTTCCTGGCCACGTTGGCAAGGAGACCCAGGAGTGAAGTTTTACACATTGCTTCCGAGTCGGCAACAAGAAGGGGGGGAGATAGGCGTGTGTGTCGACTGTGCTCATTTCCCTTTATCGGGCGGCACCCACTATGGTGGTCCTGGGCCTGCAGATAGGCAAGTGGAGCCTGGAATTCATGGAGGGGGGTGGGGGGGTATGAAAGCAATCCAGTGCTGCCGGAGTCCCTGGACTGCTTTCATCTGACAGCCAGAAGTTTGCCAGATTTACGCACAATCCTGCCCTGTACACACGATCGGACATTCCGACAACAAAATTCATGGATGTTGGGCTCAAATTTGTTTTGCATACACACGGTCGCACAAAGTTGTTGGAAAATCCAATCTTTCCGAACGCGGTGACGTAAAACACGTACGTCGGGACTATAAATGGGGCAATAGCCAATAGCTTTCGTCTCTTAATTTATTCTGAGCATGCTTGGCACTTTGTCCGTCGGATTTGTCTACACATGATCGGAATTTAAAGGATCAAATTTTTTTGGTGGAAAATTTTATAGCCTGCTCTCAAACTTTGTGTGTCGGAAATTCCGATGGAAAAAGTCAGATGGAGCCCACACACGGTCGGAATTTCTGACGACAAGCTCTGATCGCACATATTCAGTCGGAAAGTCCGACCGTGTGTACTAAAACCAACCCCCCCCCGTTCTAAAACTTAAAAAGGAGGAAAATCTTTAGCTGGAGTTAGGCTTTGCAGGGGAAAACCACCCTGCTGTAATTCCTGACTGTTCGATTCCAGTTTTGTGTGTTCTTTCCAAACTTTGCATGTTTGACACCTTCTTTTAGATTTTTATAATTCAGGGGGAAACTAGTGCTCCCGACCCCCACCCCCCACCCTTTTAAATAACAGCCTCAGGTTTTGGCCAAGGACCTCAAGCGTATAGATATCCTCTGTAAATTTCCAGAGACAAATGAATTGTGAGATTGTGCAGCATCTTTTCAAAAACATATCGTTTTAAGTAAACCTAAACACACTAAGAACATCTACATGCTAGTGTGATTCCTGTTTTTTTTTTTTTTTTCCCCCAAATGACAGTTGTATTAGTTATCTCAGCAGGTAAAAGAACATAGACGGACCACAGTTCTAGGCATTACTAGAACAGGAATATAGCCAGTATAGACCTTGTAGCAGTAATTGGTGCAGGATCATTGCTAAATCGTACTATGAACTAGAGCTGCACGATTCTGGGCAAAATGAGAATCACGGTTTTTTTGCTTAGAGTAAAAAGATCACGATTTTCTCGCGACGTAAAATCTTTCACATTATACAAAAAAAATTGGGCTAACTTCACTGGTTAGTTTTTTTTTTTTTTTTTTTTAAATTGCATTTGAAAGAACGCTGCGCAAATGCAGTGTGACATAAAATATTGCAACAACCACCATTTTATTCTACAGGGACTCTACTAAAAAATATATATAATGTTTGGGGGTTCTAAGTAATTTTCTAGCAAATAAAAAAGATTTTAACTTGAAACCAACAAATGTCATAAAAAGGTTTAGTGTTTAAGTGGTTAAACTTTCTTCATTTACACACAAGTCTATTCCATTGACAAATTGTTACAATGTTTGTGCTTAAGTTCCACTGCTAAAGAATGTTGTGATTCTTGGCAGACTGCCCCCCCCCCCCCCCTTTTTTTCTTCCTTTCTTTTGATGGCTGTGGCTTCAGAAGAGCAGAGAGAATTCTTTGCATAGACAGATTTGTGAAACACTTTTGTCAAGATAGCAACGGGATGACGATTAATCGTGCAGCTCTACTATGAACTGTTAGATACTAATTGAAGTTTGAGAGCCTAAGGAGTGTGAGAGAAAACATAAAAGAAAAGAGAGAAGGAGTAAAATAAAAAATGAAAGAAGTAAGATAAGAAAGCGAAGATGGGAATGTATGGTAGTAGCTCAACCATTGGCTCAGGGCGGGTCCTCCCGACGGTGCCACTCCTCCCAGACCTTATCGTGCATTTCCAACTTATCCTGTAATCTAGCTGTCATTTTTTTTCCATTGGCTCCACATCTTTTATTCTGGCGTGCAGATCTTCTTGGGAGGGTGGGGAGCTTCCAGTTGAAGGCAACCAGGCTTCGTGCAGCTGTCAGGACATGTCTAAGTAGCTTCTTGGATGGTTTGGCAATCTGTAATGGTGGTACACCAAGTAGGAAAAATTTTGTGGTCATGGGGGGTCCTGTACCTCAAGGAAGTGGGACAACAAGCGCTGTGTCTCCCTCCAGAAGGGCACTATCTTGGGGCAACTCCAGTAAATGTGGTAGAGGATACCTTTGTCCCCCTGGCAGCGCCAGCACCGATCAGCGCTAGAGGGCGTATGCTCTTTGTAGAGCATACAGAAGGAGCTTTTAGCTGCCTGGGACCAGATCATCTGCCACGTCATCTCAGGGATTTCTTCTCCCAATTGCTTTCCCCAGCGGAGCATGTAGGCATGTTTACCCTGATTTGGTATAGAGTAGGAATTAAGTAGCTGGTATATGTCGGAGATCAGACCCCGGCGTGTGGCTCCCTCTAATATTAAGCTCTCGAAGGAGGATGACGCTGAAAATTGGAGATTTGGGACAAAGGATTGGGCATAGTGGCGTATTTGCAGATATCCATACAACGCCTGGCGAGGTAACTCATATTTTTCCTAGAGTTCAGTGAACGTTAGCAATTTACGTGATCTAGGGTCTACCAAGTGGCCAAAGTGGAATAAGTTCCGCGTTGCCCAGGGTGAAGACATCTGGTGAGTGAGACCAGCAGGCATCTTGGGGTTGCAGAGGAAAGAGGTTAACAGTGACTTTTCTGAGCTGAGCTCATATGCGCAGGACATTTTGAGCCATAGCGATCTGTGTTGAGACATTCGCATGCCAGAGTAAATTATTTTGGTGTATAGGCGCAAGCCATATCTTTTCAATCTGTCCATTTATTATAGGATCTTTAGGGGAACCAGTAGGTCAAGGCATGCAGTTGAGTCGCTTGATAATATTTTACCAGGTCAGGAAACGCTAGTCCCCCATCTGAGCGGGACGCCATCAAGACCAAGCGGGGTATCCTGTGCCTCCTGCAGTTTCAGACAAAGCTTATCAAATCTGCTTGAAGCTTTCTTAGTTGTATTTAAGGGACAGGAATAGGCAGTGTCTGGAATAGATACAGAATTTTAGGGAGAATGGTCATCTTCACAGAGGCCACTCTCCCCAGAAGGGATATATGGTGGGTCTTCCATTTCTGGAGCAAAACGGGCGGGAATTTCGCTTGGTACAAGGTGTCAAAGGTTGGGGAGATATGAACCCCTAGATATTTCAGGGCTGAGGTCTTCCAATTATAGGGGAAGTACTGCTGCAGGTGGTGCACTTCGGCTGCCGGGATGTTGATTGGGAGTGCCCCCGATTTGGTTGCATTTATTTTATGACCTGAGAGGGACCTATAGATGTTGAGTTCAGCATGCAAGTTGGGCAGGGAGATCCCTAGGTTGGGTCAGGGTGAGTATGACATCATCCGCGAACAGTGATAGTATAAACGCCTTCCCTCTGGAATACCCCAAATGTCTGGGTTTTCTGTGGATGGATGCCACCAGGGGTTCAACACATATTGCAAACAATAGAGGTGAGAGTGGGCACCCCTGGCGGGTCCAATTTGCAATCGGGAGAGAGGGAGACAGAGCAAAAGAACTTTTCACTTGGGTTGTAGGGTTGGTGTAGAATAGCCCACAGAAAGGGTCCCCAGAATCCCATGTGGCGTAATGTGACAAACCGCATCCTGACCGAGGACTAAGGACCCCAGGCCGGCCCTTTTTGCCACATCTATTAAGTCAGTAACCCTTTGTGTTGCCCCTGCCTGACGGAGAAGGACAAAGCCCACCTGATCTTTGTGTATTAAAGAGGGTAATATCACGTTCAGGCGTATTGAGAGGAGTTTGGTAAAAATTTTCAGGTCAGAGTTTGCGTGCTATAGGCCTAAAGCTAGCGCATAAAGAGGGGTCCTTGTCCCCCGACAAGGGGGTCCTTGTCCCCCTTGTCTGGGGATTTACGCGTAGGTAGGGTTTTGATGGTGGACATGAGTTCCTCTTCTGTGATGGGTGCGTTGAGGGCAAGGAGGTCCGAGGCATGAAGCCGGGAGATTCCAGCATTTTCTAGATGGTGGTTCATGCGGTCAGTTCGGGGGGAGGGGAGTCATGAGGGATCTCGGGGTTGTTGTGTAGAGCGGTGTAGAACTATTCAAAGGAGTGGACAATGTCCTGGACATGAGATAGTAGGCAGCCCATTCTGTTTTTCATTTGATGTGGGGTAGTCGTGTGAGAGCGTTCAGCCAATTTCCACGCTAGGGGCTTTGTTACCCTTGTCATAGTACAGTTTTTTTTAGTCTAGTCAGGACCTTTTTTACTTGGCCTAGTGCCAGGTCTTTAAGATTCATACGGAGACGGATGATTTTTTTGAGTAGGGGTAGGTATGGGGAGGTTTGTAGTCGAAGTTCTAGGGCCCCAAGTTCTCCCTCAGCTTGTGATTTGGTGGCTCTCGCATCTCTTTTCATGGCCGAAGCAAATGCAATGCAGCTACCCTGCAGAACTGCCTTATGGGCTTTCCAAAGAGTGGATATGAGGATATGTCAGGGGTGTTGTTCTCTGTGAAGTAGAGTTTCTATTCCATTTGGGGGGGGGGGTGCTGTAAGAGGAAGGTGTTCAGCTGCCAGTGACATGGCTTGCCATTAGGGGCACCTAAGTCCAGTGTCAGCAGGATGGGGGCATGGTCCGACCAGGAGATCAGGAGAATCTGTGCAGCGCAGCATTATTAACAAAAAGATAGTCAATACGTGAATGCATGCAGTGGGGGCGGAATAAAACATACATATACTGCCGATCCCTGGGGTGGAGAACCTGCCAGGAGTCAAATAGGGCATATCGCCTAGTGATGTGACGAAAGAGTTTAGAGTCTCTAGAGCCTCTAGTGTGCGAATCCCTAGGGTTCACCACGTGGCGATCAAGCACTGAGGAGTGGAATAGGTTAAAGTCCCCACTTACTATTAAGACTTAGTTGGGTGTTCGGAAGAGGCGTGCAAACACTGTAGTTAAAAAATTTATCTGGTGGACGTTCGGGGCATAGAGGGTGCAAAAAATGACTGTCTGCGTCTGCCATTGTCTGCGCAGGATAATATAGAGTCCTCTCAGGTCAGTGAAAGACTCAGAACATGTAAACGGGGATCCAAGTTTAAAAAGAATAGCTACACCGGCCCGTTTGCAGGGGTTAAACGCCTGATAGACCCAAGGGTAATGTCTGGAAGCGAAGCAGTCCCCCTTATTAAAGTGGGTCTCCTGAATCAGGATCATGTCTTCCCCCGACTGCCTGAACTCCCCAAGCGCCAGATGTCTTTTCTTGGAGTTTAGGCCATGAACATTTAATAACATAACTTTAGCCATGATGATGTATATATGCAAATTTAAAAGCACTTATCTGGTCCAGCTGGTGGGATGCCATGGTGCGGAGGCCGGGAGTGCGCCATCTCCAGGAGAGGATCCTGATGGTTACTACGAGCATAGGGTGAGCCAGTGGAGGAGAAAGAGAGAGAAAAAGAGACAGGGAGAGAAGAAAGAGGTAGATTAATACTACATATTGTAGGCAAAGCTAACAGAGGACCGCAGCGATGGTTATCAAAAGTCAACAATAAAATATCAGAGGAACTCTAGGGGGTAAACCAAGAGGGGTCTAGTGATCGGAAGGGTAACCACTCTCAAATCTCTATCGAGTTACGCCCATTGAACTAAACAAGGGTAAAACAGTGGCCTAAGGGTCCGTATGTAAGGCTGTAGGGTGGGCTTCATGGGTCACTCCATGCCGCATTGTCAGGTCCCCTGTATTAGTGGGGACCGGAGAGCTGACTGACTGGGCATAGGTAGCAGTGAAGTCTGCACCCCTCCCAGAAGAGCCTGGGTCCCTGGAGCGGGATTGTCTCTGTGATTTGGGGGAGGCAGGAGCAGAGGCGTAGGCCTGGCGTGGTATAAGTCTCCCCTGGGGCTCTGCCTGTGAGAGTTCAGTCCTGCGTGTGCATGCGCTGCCTGGAAGAGAGCTGGGACCCCCTGCTGTCAGGCTGGGGTCTGAAGCTGTGCTCAGCAGCCGTGGGAAGGTGTCTGTACACTGTGTGTACGATGCAGGGGTTAGACCCAGTGCAGCGGGCTGTGTCCCGTGTGGTGCCGCCGCCTGGGAGGCAGGGTGCTGGGGGTGACTCACTGTGTCCATCGGGGATGATTGCATTCTGGGCACCAGCCATGCAGACTCGGGTGTGCTCCGCGGATGGGCCAAAGCTGGAAAAGTTTGCTGTGGTGGAGACCGCATGGAGGAGGTGGAGGCAGCCGGCGCCATCTTGTCCGTTCCGCCGGGCGGCATGGGAGGTGGCGAAAAGTAGCCCTGGAAGATCCGGGAGGAGGTTGGGATGATCCTCGTGCTTTGGAGGAGCGGGTTCTCCTGGATCCACCCATGTACGGGTGCAGAAAGTCCCCTTAAAAGGCCAGGGAGCTGTGGGCTGTGAGAGAGCTAGGAGCTCAATCGTCCATGCTGGTTGACTTCCGGTCACGCCCCCTCCTGGATGTTTTTAATGCATTGGCTTGCTCTGCATTGCCTCTAAATTACTTCCAATGTGTTTTTATTTTTGTATATATTTCCAATAACTTGCACTGTGCTGTTGCTCACTTTTCAGTTTCACTAAAATGAGAGCTTGTAATTAGATCTGTTACTAACTCATATGAGCACACAAGTGTATAATACAAAATACACCTTTTAAATGTTATGCACATGGAAGCGGAAGGGAGGTGATGCGTGAGGTGGGAAATTATTTTGCTAGCTCAGAGCCCAACTTGTGCTTCAAATGCAAGTGACTGTACTACATAAAATGGCATATAGGTAAAGGCATTTAAATTGTTCTGAATTTAGTAAAGAGCATCTTTATATTCAGGTCAGTAGAATTGGATCCTTTAAAACCAAAATATGTAAAGATGAAAATACATGCCTTTTTTGTATTCTAAGTAAGACATTTAACTTGTCTTAGTTATTTTTCTCCTTTAGACATTGCTTCTGCCTTTGTGGCTCCTGTAGACCTCCAAGCCTACCCAATGTACAGTATGGTTGTGGCATACCCAACTGACCTTAGTACCATCAAACAGCGACTGGAAAACAGGTTCTACAGGTAACTTTTCCATGATTTGTGATCTGCCAAATTGACAGTAATGTATTTATGCATTATACCAACAATCAGTTTCTTGAAATAGTCTTGTCAACTTGACCCTAAACAAAACCCTATGTCTGGTGTAAAAAAAAAAAACACAATTTTCTTTTTCATACATCATGGAACACAGGGTCAGGCTAATATTCATTACCTGCTGGGTTATACTCCATTAGCTGAATGGACACTGGTAGACCAAAGGTCTTCAGACAGTAAGTGATCCCCTATATAACCCCTCCCATACAGGAAGTACTTTAGTTTTTTTACCAGGTTTCTAGTCCCACAAACTGTTCCAAAATGAATCAAGGGATTGACCGATCGGATCCATTTGACACAGGCTTTTTATGCTTAGATAAATGGTACCTGAGCCTCGCAAAGAAGACTCAAGATCCTACGAGGTTTTGCCTGTAACGTGGCCTCTGGGCTCTGGACACCACAGCGCTAAGGCATTTCCTGCAGGGTGCTGTACAGGTCCAAGGGAGTGGACCCTAAACATGAAAGGGCACCCAGTCCTTGAAGGTCCAAGTGACAGGAACTCGCCGTAAAGGGTGAAGATTGGGCTCTTAGCTTCTAAGTGGTCCTGCGCCTGGACGGGTAAGTGAAACCCCTTTATTTTATCATTGTGGGGTGTCCCAGTGATAACAATCAGTCAAGCTAGCCATATGGTGCGGTGACCATACGGGGGAGTTCTGGGTGTTTGCAAAGTGTTCCTTTTTTGCTTGTGTCTGGCTGTTTTATACCTGTATGATGGCGCATGACGATGTGCCATTTCGCCTTGGTTCACCATGGCACGTGCGTTCGCAAGAGCGCTGCTGGGCTCAGCAGTTTGATGGCCATGGCGCACGCGGCTTCGCCGCACATGCGTTGTAGCCTTTGGGCGCAAAAAGATTCGCGTTGTGCTTGAATACAGTCACACCCGCTCGCCAGGACCGCGCACATGCGTGCACACACATGCATAGAACGTTCCGGCGCATGCCCAGCTTATTTAAGCTGTGCAAGCCAAGCATGTGGTGCTTCCAGAAGACAGTTGTGGGACACTGAAGTCAGCAGGCTCTGAACAGACACTTGCAGTGGTTTATTTTTCCTTACCTGGGTCACGTGAGTCACCAGGTGTTGCTTGGCAGACTACAGGTGCTTAGCAGGATTGTTGCATACAGGCTTGGTGAGCCCTATTAAAGAGTCTCCCTTCTAAGGTGTTTTAACTACACCTACGTACTCTTTGTTTGCGGCATCGATTATCTTCCAAAAATAGTAGTGGGACTAACACCATAGGGAAGGGCACACCTATGTCATCAGTAGTTCCTGATGAACCTAGTCGTATCCCTAGTGTTGTATCCCCTGAAAGACCAGAGGCTCCCGGGCAATCTGAGCCACTGCGCCTATCTGGTATTGTGCCTGCAGTCAACGCTGCTGCTTCACCCTTTATCACTAAGGATGAACTACTGTCAGCCTTAGCTGGGTTAGAGCACAGGATTGCCGGCATGATTGCCTCCATCCCGCAGGGTGGCAGGAAGCATGACAGATCCCCCTCCCCAGAGTCTGCTGCAGGAATGGGTTGAGGATGAGGAAGAGCTGAAAGCTCAGGATACAGTGGAGTGCCCAGCAGATGAGTCTGCTTCCGAGCAATCTGGACAAGAAGATATCTAGTCGAAGTCTGCCTCTGTCGCAGAGGCTTTTGATCCTGACTCTGACCAAAATGGTTAGTTCTGCCTTTAAGTTGCCTCTTGCAGAGGTGACTGAGCCCCCCTGGTCCTCTTTGTAACCTGAGGCCTTTTCAGGTTGCACAGACTTTCCCGCTACACCCCTTGTTGGAAAAGGCGATGTATGTTGATGGTGAACATCCTGACAGGACTTTTTTGCCTCCTGAAAGGTTTTCCTTTTTATGTCCCATGGATGAAAAGTTTGTTAAAAAAATGGAGCATGCCAGCCGTAGATGCAGTAGTCTCTTCCTTAAACAATAACTTAACTTGTCCGGTAGATAACGCACAGGGCTTGAAAGACCCTGTTGACAAGAAAATGGAGTTATTATTAAAGGCTTCCTTTTTTTTGGCCAGTTCAGCTATTCAGCCAGCTGTTGCAGCAATTGGTATTTGCCAGTCCATAAAGGATCAGGCCAAACTGCCAGGTAGGCCTAACCAGGAGGATGATCTGCCTGAAAGTAAAACAGATATTCCTCGAGCGCTGTGTTTTGCTGTTGATGCTTTAAAGGATTCAATACAGCAGGTTTCTTGTCCTGTTCTCTCTTGTCTGAACATATGCACAGACTTTTATGGCTTAGGAACTGGTCAGCCGAGTTTTCTTGTAAACAGTTATTGGCAGGTTTCCTGTTTCGTAGGTAATGTTTATTTCGGTGATCACTTGGAAAAATAGAAAAGATTTCCGGAGGGAAGAGTTCTCTACTTCCTGTGAAGAAAAGCACCAAGCATCCCTCGTTTAAAAACCCAGGGACTGCTTCCTCAAATGTCTCAGTGTCAGGGCGGTTCCGCCTCCCAACAGGGTGCTAGGGCAAGCCGCAAGGCCAGGGCCAGATAAGGGCCTGGGTCAAAAATTCTTCTAAACCCAGCACAAGCCCTCCTTTTGAGAGGACACCCCCACCCCATCGGGTGGGGGGAAGGCTGCTGCACTTTGCTGACATTTGGAAAGCAACAATTCAGGATGAGTGGGTCACCTCAATTATATCTCGCGGTTACGAGCTGGAGTTATTTGGAGTTCCCCATCAGAGGTTTTTAAGATCCAGCGTTCCCTCAGATCCTCCAAAAAAGAAACTTATTGCTTCAGGCAGTACATCTAGTGCAGTGGTCATCAACCCTGTCCTCAGGGCCCACTAACAGGCCAGGTTTGCAAGATAACTGAAATACTTCACAGGTGATATCATTTGCTGCTCAGTGATTGCAGTATTCTAGTCTGCATCTCCCCAAGGTAATACATAAAACCTGGCCTGTTAGTGGGCCCTGAGGACAAGGTTGATGACCACTGATCTAGTGCATCAAGGAGTGATTGTAGAGGTTCCTGTATTCGAAAGGGGCACCTGTTTACAGTTCAGAAACTAAACGGGAACACAAGGCCCATTTTGGACCTAAGATCCCTGAACAAGTATCTATTGATACAGTCCTTTTGGATGGAGTCTGTCCGCTCAGTAGTAAGGATGAGCTCCGGCGTGTTCGCATGGCGCACGTGCCGAGCCCGCCAGAAAGTCGGCGCATCGCTAACCACAAGCAGTGAGACATTTCCCGATCTCTACAGCCGCACATCGGGAAATGTCTTACTGCTTGTGATTAGTGCTGCGCCGTGCCGACTTCCTGCGCCATGCGAACACGCCGGAGCTCATCCTTACTCAGTAGTAACCTCACTCTAGAGGGGAGACTTTTTAGCCTCCATCGACGCGTGTTAACACGTACCTATCTTTCGTCCTCAGGTTCCTATGTTTTGCAGTAGAGGAACGTTATTTTCAGTTTGTGGCTCTAACTTTCAGGCTTGTTACAGCTCCCCGGGTGTTCACAAAGGTCCTAGCACCAGTACTGGGTCTTTTAAGGGCCCAAGGGATCCTGGTGCTTGGGTATCTGGACGACCTCCTGCTCAGAGATCACTCAGTACAAGCTCTAGAACAGAGCATAATATACACCGTGAGGTATTTGAAAAGCTTAGGCTGGATCATAAATACTGAAAAGTCAGCATTGAGACCAACTAAAGACTAAGATATTTAGGTC
The DNA here is from genome assembly GCF_042186555.1 of Aquarana catesbeiana. Classification (NCBI taxonomy): domain Eukaryota; kingdom Metazoa; phylum Chordata; class Amphibia; order Anura; family Ranidae; genus Aquarana; species Aquarana catesbeiana. Next base: position 318,841,920 of record NC_133327.1, on the reverse strand, counting down.
TGATTCTAAACACGGTCCAAGCAAAAGTATTCTTGACACCGTAAGGATCTGTGCCCTGAAGGATCAGGTGCGCTAGATACGGGGCACCAGACAACCCTCCATTTGGCTCTGTGTGAGTCTTCTAGGGAGGATTGGATCCTCCTTCGAGACAGTGCCCTATGCCCAGTTCCATTCCAGGCCTTTACAACAAGAAATCTTGTTGGCTTGGAACAGAGAAAAGCCGTGGTTTATCCAATGTGCTCATCTCAGGCATGCTTAAGCCTAAACTGGTGGTTGCAGGATTAGAACCTGTGAAAGGGGAAATCCTTTCTCCCGGTAACTTGGAGAGTACTAACTACAGATGCCAGTCTCTCAGGCTAGGGAACAACCCTAGATGGGCTAACAGCTCAGGGGAAATGGTCAGGGAAAGAGCAGACCCTGCCCATCAACGTCCTAGAATTACGGGCAGTATGTCTGGCCCTACGGTCCTGGACGGTGGAGCTTCAGGACTGCCCCATCAGGGTTCAGTCCGACAATGCCACAGCAGTGGGCTATATAAACCACCAAGGCGGTACCAAGAGTTGTTCAGCTCTGAAGGAGGTGAACTACATACTAGCCTGGGCAGAGGGACATGTGCCAATGATATCGGCAGTCCATATCCCGGGAATAGAGAACTGGAAGGCAGATTATCTCAGCCGCTGATCTGCCCGGGGGAATAGTCCCTACACCCAGAGGTGTTCCAGGAAATTTGCTAACGTTGGGGATGGCCAGAGGTCGACCTACTGGCATCCAGGTTCAACCAGCTATAGCAGTTTGTGTCTCAAACAAGAGATCCTCTGGCAATTGGAGAAGATGCTCTGATAGTTCCATGGAGACAGTACTCTCTGGTTTATGCCTTCCCTCCGATCCCTCACCTTCCACATTTGTTGAGCAGGATTCGGAGAGAGGAAGCTCCAGTCATTCTGGTGGCACCAGCCTGGCCCAGAAGGCCCTGGTTCCTGGAGATTGTGAGACTGACAATAGACGGGCCATGGGCGCTTCCACGTTGCCCTGATCTACTGTCTCAAGGTCCTATATTCCACTACAATTTGTCCTTGGGACTTGAACTTTGTGCTGTCTGTGTTACAGAAACAACCATTTGAACCTATTAAGGACATTCCATTAGACTTGCCGTCAGGCAAGCTAGCCTTCCTGATGCCTGTCACTTCGGCTAGAAGGGTGTCGGAGTTGGTGGCCCTTTCATGCAGGGAACCGTACTTGATCCTTCACCATGACCGAGTCGTGTTACGACCTGTTCCATCCTTTTTGCCAAAGGTGGCGTTGGCTTTTCATTTAAATCAGGACATTATTTTGCCTTTTTTCCCTATTTCGTCTTTCAGGACAGCACACTAGAGAGACCTTGGCTCCTCCCCTCTTAGGAAACACTGCCTCCACCAGACCTTTAAGTCGCCCCTTCCCTCCAGCCCATCAGTTTTGGTGTTTCCTCCAGCAAGGAAACATTGCTAGGAACCTGGACTAATTTAGCTGGGGAGGCTGAGGCCGATGTAATCCTGGAAGGAGAGACGGAGGTCTCATACACAGCAGGACGGATGGGGAATCTAGTTACCTGCTGTGGCATTGCGCTCCCTGTCCTCCCTTGGGGAATGTGGAGGCCTGGGTGTTCGTTTCTCCACTGCCTGGGGAGGGCGATGCGGAGGTGTCCAGATCCCCCTTGCTCTGGGGAGTCTGCATGGAGCTCAACGCTGAGTCGGATGACGGGAGACGTCATTTCCGGCGGGGAGGGCACTTCCGTTCGACCCGCGGCTTCCGATTCAGGCATGCGGGATGGAAAACAAACGGCGCGACGGCTGGTGCAGGCTCCATTAAGGCTGTAGTGACAGCCAAAGGAGCATCCTGAGGATGACCACTCCTCTGGCCAGAGGGATGTCGGATACTGATGGTTCCCGTTCTTTGCCGGGTGACGCCAGCACCAGCCACACTAAGGTAAGTGGAACCCTGGGGTGGTGTTCCCTTACCATGTTTCCCACTTAGGTCCACGGGTGAACCCCCCTCCTAGTGGTCAGAGGGGAGGAGAGGCACGTTTGGGACCCTGGTGGTGGTTGGTCCTGGGGAGTGCACTCCTGGTGTTGGTCACGTGGTTTTTATTTTTTTAAAAGAGACTGTTGCTGATGCTGGCGGGGCTTGTTTTGTCGTTTCAGGACAAATCTGCAGAAAAAAACCAAGCCCTTGCATGTGTCCAAAAGAAAGTGCCCATCATGTAGGAGTACTTTAGGGGAGTCCTGGGGGAAGGTTTTGTGCAATAAGTGCATTGAAAGCTTAGTCAGGGAACACTCTATGGAACAGAGCTCTGACCTGGCTGCTTCTGTTAAGGAGCTTTCCAGCACTTTTCAATCTTTTAAAGCATTGTTTGAAAATTTTCAGCCTATACAGACCCCAGCCGGTCCTCTGCCAGCGCAGCAAGATGTCGCACCTAGTCCTTCAGGTCCCTCCGTCATTTAGGAGTTACCGGGGGGCTCCAGAGAGGCTTTGAAGGATGAACCAGATCGTGCATCCTCACATTCCTCAAGAGAATCAGACGGAGAGAAGGTGGACGGCGAGTCCTCCAGAACCTCCTGATATAAACTCTCCTTGGAGGAAGTGGAAGAGCTCTTGGGAGCAATCCACACCACCCTAGACATCCAAGAGGAGAAGAAATCTCTGTCTCTACATGACCGAATGTACGTGGGTCTTGGAGAGCAGAAGAAAAAGGTTTTTCCGGTACATGAGGTCCTAATAGATACCATTAAAAAGGAATGGCGGGACCCAGAAAGGAAACCTTTCTTTTCTAGAGCCTTAAAACGCAGATTCCCTTTTTCAGAGGATGAAGCTGCTGTTTGGAACAAGTCACCTAGACTGGATGCAGCTTTCTCTCAGGTATCCAGAAAAACAGACTTGGCGTTTGAAGATATGGGGGTGCTTGCAGACCCCATTGACAAGCGGATGGATTCTCTACTTAAAAAATCCTGGGATTCCTCTCTAGGCAACCTTAAGCCTGCCATGGCCGTCACAGTGGTGGCACGTAACATGGAGCACTGGCTAACACATATAAAAGCTCATATTGAAGCTGGGACCGCTAAGGAGACGATTCTCTCCTCCTTCCCAATGCTTTTGAAGGGGATCGCATACATTGCTGACGCCTCAGCGGAGTCGGTCCATATGTCTGCTAGATCTTCTGCTTTGGCCAACTCAGCCAGGAGAGCGCTTTGGTTAAAGACCTGGCAGGGGGACAATGCTTCAAAAATCAAGCTTTGCAGAGTCCCTTTCACGGGGGACTTTCTGTTTGGTCAGGATCCGGAGGCGGTTCTTGATCGAACGGCCGATAAAAAGAAGGCCTTCCCCTTAAAGAAAAAGTTGCTCACAAAGGAAGTTTAATTTTCCGAGAGCAGAGTCTCTGAAAAAAGTTTGGACCAACAAGGGCAGAGGGCACGGAGGAGCGATTTTTTTTTGCCCTCCTGAACAGCCCCGAAAAACCCAATGACAGGTTAACCCCAGTGGGAGGAAGACTGGGGGCCTTCCTCCCACAGTGGGAGTCCGTTACCTCCAATCCATTTATACTAGGGATAGTAAGGAGGGGGTACAGATTAGAATTCTCAAGCGCCCCCCACACAGGCTGCTAGTCACGGAATTGCCAAAGTGTGCGGAAAAGGCAGCGGCTTTACTAGCCTCACTGGAAAATCTAGAACAGCAGGATGTAATATCGCGTGTCCCATCCGTTCCTAGGTTCCTAGGTTACATCCTGGACTCAACTCAACGGGGAGTTCAACTCAACGGCGAGTTTTTCTTCCCGAAGGAAAAATTTGCAAAATAGACAGAGCCTTGGCAGTTCTGCAGGGCAATCAACAAATCTCCATAAGAAAGGCCATGTCAACCTTGGGGTTGCTGACAGCTGCCCTCTCAGCAGTAAGGTGGGCAGGATTGCACTTCCGCCCTTTACAGTTGTTCATTCTGGGAGTTTGGGGCCGCACTCAGAAGTCCCTGGACTCGGCGGTTTTCATTCCAGTACGGCCAAAGAGATCGATGTGGTGGTGGAGAAAGGCAGCAAACCTATCGCAGGGTCTGGAATGGCTGCTGCCTGTGCCCAAGATTGTGACAACAGACGCGAGCGGCACAGGTTGGGGCGCACACCTGTGGGGCGAGTCTGGCGCAGGGTTCCTGGGGAGTCGAGGACGCAAGACAGTCCACGAACTGGAGAGAACTGAGGGCCATTTGTCTGGCTCTCAGAGCCTTCCAACAGGAGCTCAGGGAACATCATGTGCAGATCCGCTCAGACAATTCCTCAGCAGTCGCTTACGTCAACCGACAAGGGGGCACCAAAAGCAGTTCCTTTTGGGCTCTGATGGAAACAATTTTCAGTTGGGCCGAGGTCACCGTGCTCTCACTATCAGCAGTCCACCTAAAGGGGGAATTAAACCAGAGAACAGACTTCCTCAGTCGGAGGAAGTTGAGGGAAAGCGATTGGGTTCTCAGTCAAGTCATCTACAAGATGATTATCCAGAAGTGGGGGGTCCCATGTGTGGACCTTTTTGCTTCAGGAGAGAACACGAAAGCTCCCCTCTTCTTCTCCCTGAAACGGTGGGATGGGGCAATAGGGGTTGACGCTCTGTCTCAGAGCTGGCATTTTTCCAAATGCTATGCTTCCCCCCCCTCCTGTCCTGTTGCCTGTGGTCTTGAGGAAATTCCAATTTGAGGACACGAACCTGATCTTGATAGCGCCACACTGGCCCAGGAGGCCATGGTTCTCTGTCCTAAAAAAGCTGGCGGTGGAACCACCCTTGATATTGCCGGTCAGGGAAGATCTACTCTTTCAAGGCCCAATCTGCTGCCCTCGGGTGGAGAGGTGGAATCTGGCTACTGAAGAAGACATGCTGAGAAGTAAGGGGTTTTCCGAAGGATTGGTTAACAACTCTTCTAAATTCTAGGAAAGAAGAGACGCGCAGAATCTATTTGAAGGTCTGGAAGAAATTCAATTCTTGGTGCGCAGAGAGCTCCTTTAGTGTTCGCAGTCCAGTAGCAGTGCTGGAGTTCCTACAGAGTGGGGCAGATAAGGGTTTGGCACTTAGTACCCTTAAAAGTCAGGTGTCGGCTTTAGGTGTATTCCTTGAACAGCTAGCAGTAAATCCTTGGATATCCAGGTTTTTTAGAGCTTTAAGAAGGCAGAGACCAGTCAGCTCTCACTTCTTTCCGGTATGGGATCTGTCCTTAGTATTGCAGGCCCTTACAGAGGGTCCTATTGAACCTATTGAGTCTTGTACAGCGAAGTTTTTAACCCTCAAGACGGTTTTCTTAGTAGCCATCACTACTGCAAGGAGGGTTAGTGAGCTACAAGCCCTCTCTAGGAGGGCACCTTTCTTTCAAGATTTTCCGGATAGGATTATTTTTAAAACCGATCCGGCCTTTTTTCCGAAGGTGGTTTCTGAATTTCATAGAATCCAGGAAATTTGTTTACCTACTTTTTGTTCAAATCCTGTGAAAGAACAGGAGCATGTCTTCCACAAGTTAGATGTCAGAAGATGTGCATTAAAGTACCTGGAGGTTACGGAGCAGTTTAAGAAATCTGATTCCTTTTTTGTTTCTTTTTCAGGAGTAAGGATGGGTTCCAAAGCCTCTAGACACACTATAGCCAGATGGCTAAGATTGGCTATCAGTCAGGCCTATATAGCAAAAGGGGTGGAAGTTCCAGAAGGTATTAGGGCTCATTCCACTAGGGCTATGGCAAAGTCACAGGCAGAGTGGGCTGGTGCTACACCCGATCAACGTTGTCAAGTTTTAGGACTTTCTTTAAGCACTACAGACTGGACTTATTGTCTGCCCAAGACCAGGCCTTTGGGCGTAAAGTTCTACAGGCACCCTAGGGTAAGTGCTCGCTTATCCTCTCAAGTGTGCTGTCCTGAAAGACAAAATAGGGAAAATCGAAGTTACTTACCGGTAACGTTTTTTCCAAGAGTCTTTCAGGACAGCACCGATACCCACCCAAAATGTTGTCTTGCCACTAGGACGTGAGAACATCAGGAATATGAAGGTTGTTATGATGTGTTCTTATGTTTCCCCAGACTGGCTGGAGGTTCTTGTGCAAAAACTGACGGGCTGGAGGGAAGGGGCGACTTAATGGTCTGGTGGAGGCGGTGTTTCCTAAGAGAGGAGGAGCCAAGGTCTCTCAAGTGTGCTGTCCTGAAAGACTCTTGGGAAAAAACGTTACCAGTAAGTAACTTCGATTTTTCTCTCAGCCTCGTTCGGCGGAAGAGAGACCTACTGTTTTCTTTGGACGTTGTCCGGGCAGACCTGTCTAGATCTGCAGAGATCCGAGGATCAGACTCTTGGTAAAAAAAAAAAAAAAAAAAAAAGACCCAAGAAGTGGCAGACAGCTGCCATTGCCAATTGGGTCTGTCAATTGGTCATTCAGGCCTACAGTCTGAAACATAAAGCTCCTCCCTTTAGGGTTGAGAGCTCATTCTACCAGGGGTGTAAAGGAACCTCCTGGGCTTTTCGCCATCGGGTATCTGTGGGTCCGATTTGTAAGGCTGCTACCTGATCTTCAGTGCAAACGTTCACAAAGACTGTACTGCGGGCTGCCGTATAAGTTCTGATGGCTATTGTTTGGCAGGGTGTTTCCCTACCCTCAAGGCTATTGCTCTGGAACGTCCCAGCAGGTAATGAATATTAACCTGACTGTGTCCCATGATGTACTCAAAGATAAGGATTTTACAGGTAAGTATGATGTAAAAATCCAATTTTTATTTTTTAGGAATTTACTTTCCACTGCCTAAAATTACTAATATCTAACATGTTTGGGGAACTGCACGTGGGAGCATAAGACAACACCACTGCAATACTATCTTATATAAATTGTTGGCTCTCTGTGTTCCACTGTTTTTTGTTTTTTTCATGTTTGTAAAATGATTTTAAATTCTCCTTTTAAGGCGTCTGTCTTCGCTGATGTGGGAAGTACGATACATAGAGCATAACACTCGAACTTTTAATGAACCTGGGAGTCCAATTGTAAAATCAGCCAAGTTTGTCACCGATATTTTACTGGCATTTATAAAGTAAGTGTGTACGTTGCCATCCATGTTTTAGTCCTGTTAAAATTAATATATTTTCAACAGAATGGATAAGAGGAATACCTATACAAATTGAGCAATTGTAAGCACACTTTAGTGCCTAGGTTCAGCTGCATTTATGGTCCAGTTGACTCCTTTAGTCTCAAGAATTATGAAGTGGGTAGACTTGTCGAATGCATCTGCACTTATAAGACTAAAATCTTATTCTGCAGGGTGTGGCATAGGAATCAAAGACCAATCATTCACTAAATCCAGTGATTTCCCGTTTGCATTGAACGTTAAAGTGGGTTGGGGCTGTCAGCTGCAGCAGTTTTTTATAAATATAACCAATGTTCTTAAAGTGGTTGTAAACTCAAAAAAATAAAAAAAAGTTAACCTGCAAGACAAAGGCATCATGTATCGCATACTAGCTCATTATGAAATACTTGCCTTAGATCGAAGTTGTTGCGGTGGTCACCGTACACTCCCGGAGTTATTTCCGGGTTCGCGGGGCTCCATCGCTGTGATTGGCCGTAGCCGCGATGACGTCACAGCTCCAGAAGAAACGGCAAGAGTGTGCTGTTTCTTCAGTGCACGTGTGCCGATGATGTCGGCACATGCTGATACAGTGAATATCTCCTAAACTGTGCAAGTTTAGAAGATATTCACGGTACTGTACCTCCAGGTAAGCCTTATTATAGGCTTACCTGTAGGTATAAGTGGTAGTAAAGGGTTTACAACCACTTTAAGACCTGGATCTTACTTTTTAGAAATTGGAAATTTTTAATTTTTTAACGTCACTTCTTTCAACCCTGTATTGCTGCTCATTATAACATGCTGCATTGCAATAAAATGTTTTTATTTTATCACAACACGCTGTAGTGCAGCACACACATGGCACTACAGATAAGATGTTGCCACAACACATAGGTGTGAAGCCAAGTTACTTTATTTACAGTTTTGTGCTTTTTACTGCTTTTCAAAAGGGCATTTAAAAATGTTCAAATATTTTATTAGCACAATGCAGTTTCAAATTTAGTTTGCGATTTGAGTTTTCTCCACAACTTTAGTTATATTTCCGCTAATAAAGTATGTCCCATGATGTTGAATTCAGTAGAAATTTTTAATGCAGGGCTGTCCTGTCCTATTCCTGCCACTAACCTTTAGTGCTGAGGGAGTTGACAGCTTCGGGTCTCTGGGTTCTGCTACACTAAAGATGATCTAATGGGGACACAGACCCTCTTGCCTGCTACTGCATTGAGAAAACTTATTTAACTCATTATACTGCCTGTAACATGAACTGTAAACAAAAGATAGATTCCCTTGATTAATCACACTCTCCCATTTGCAGAATGTGTTAGTGGCATTGTAATGAATCGATGAAAACTTTCCTCAATTGAGGAGGGGGTGTGTCCCTCTTTTATCATGTTTAGTGCAGCTAAGCCCGGAGACGCAAAGCTTTTAAACCCCCACAGCACCAGAAGTTCAGCAGCCTGCAGTCGGCATACCTTAATTACAGGTAACTAAAACAGTAGACAAAAAAAAAAAAAAAACTTTAAACTTGGTTATAACTAAAGGCAAGACTTTTTTTTTTGTTTGTTCTTGTTTTAGATAGATTGGAGAGGGAATAGAACATCCTGTCAGTTTGACTGTGCCACCGTTGGGAAGATTCATCACCTGTCCTGTTCACCATTGTTAGCAAAAATCCCAGATTGTGGCTTGTCCCTAGAACCGTAATAGAGGGGAAATCTTTCAGTGGGGACACTATTTCTGGTGACAACTAGGAAATCCCTGATTTTGGAGGGATTGTCATATCACTATATATTTTGGCTATGGGACTCGGATGGCAAAAAAAAAGTCTGCCAGGGGTTATAACCCTCCCTTTTAAAATGGGGGGGGGGGGGAGCTTTTGCTTTTAGTTCTTCCTGGTAGTCAATACGTTAAAAAGGACACGTTCTACCTGCATACTCAATAGTTACCATAGGTTGTCTTTTTTTTTTTTTTTTTCCCCTCATAATTGTAACATGTACTTATGTATACTTTCAGTGCCAAGTAGTCCTTTGAGGGACACGAGGTCTTTCACCTTTTGTAATATACTGCTGCCTCTTTAAGGATTTGATAACTATCAAATGAAAAAACTTTGGGTTAATCCCTTCTACGATCAGTATGTCTCGGATTTTGATATTGTCCTAGGAGGTTGGGCATCTTTTTTTTCCCAGCTCTGCTGTTTGAGATAACCTATTTGTGTGTATGCGGTGTTTTAAGTTTTTTTGTGTTTTTTTTTTTTTTTTTTTTGCTAGCACTTTTTTCTTTTTTTTACTTCAATCAGGACTTATCTTGTACATCACTGCTAAAGCGATTATCTTCGATTGCGGACTTCTTTACCTGGCTTTTGGAGTGATCTGCCCAAACCCTCGTAGACTCAGGGTTGTGGGGTTAGTTGGGAAGTAATCTCTGATCACTGTATTCCACACCCTGTTTTGGTAACAAGTTGGCTGCGGAGTTTTCTAATTGTCCACTCTCTCCAATCAGCTGAAAGAGTGCACATGAGTATTTATATTATCCTGTGAAAGACTTCATGTGCTCCTTAAAGCGGGGTTCCACCCAAATTTTGAACAATATCTGTATGTATTCTCTTCCTTGCCCAGATGCTGACATGCCGTTTAAAAAAATTTAAATCGCCGTAATTACCTTTTATTTTTCTATTCTTCTTTGCACTTCCTGGTTCTCCTCCCGTGGGAGTAGGCGTGTTTCTAGCCTCTCCCAGACTCCTGGGAGCTAGTCTCAGGCTTCCCAGGATGCCACTGAGCATGTGCAGGAACGAGCGGTGAATGCTGGGAGCACAGCATTCACCACATCCAGGAAATAAATGCTTGTGGGCTTCAAATGCCCACAATGAAGATGGAAACCGCCTGCAGTGAATAATATAAGTTATTCTTTCCGACGAAATCTGACACAGGCGGACATATTACACACAATATGTGAGTATGTAATGCTGAGAAGAAAAGTTTGTGAATGAACTCAAAAAAAAAAAAAACGATAGGTGGACCCCCGCTTTAATGAACTCCAAGAAAATCATTTTATGAGGAGTACAAAAATCCTTCTTTTATTATTAGTGTGGTATAAAGGTGCTAGCGTGCTTACTTGCTTTGACTTGCGTACTCATATCTTTATCTAAATAGTCATTATTTTTATCTTTTTAAGTTCAGCTATATATACACAACACCTGTGAAAATTGCTCTTCAATATACATATTTATGAAACTGTATTCTCAATTATGTGCACACGGGCATAAATGTCTTGCAGTCACTTTTTTGAGTTTTTCTAGATTGTGTTGAGTTGCTTTTTGCAATCATATTAACTTGTATAAGAAGAAAAAAAAAAACCTTTAGGAAAGTAATGAAGGGAGGAGTTACTGCTCTGAACAGTGTGATGGAAGCATTCAGTATTAAATGTAGTTTAATTTATAATTATAGCAGAAATACATTAACAATTCCAGTACAATACAAGTAAACGTGTAAACACACAATAAATGTTTGTTTTTCCCTTTAAACAAAGCAAGCTAACTTGCCCTCTTGCTAAGCTTCAGCTAGGGGCTGCCAACAGCAACTTGGGGGATGTGGTGGGTTTCAGAACCTGATTGCATTGTCTGTGTTCCAATTTAATGAGGCTTAAAAAGTGATGGATACCAATATGATTAAAATATGGCTCATGCCCATCGTATGTAGCTATGAGTTGGTAAACAGCAATTTGTCTGCATTTGCACTGAACCTTTTCTATTTTCATTCAGAGACCAGACTTGCTATGATATCATTCCACAGTACAACATCATGAAGAAGAAGCTATTGTCAGACTCTGAAGAGGTAACTAGCATCAAGTGTCTGTGTTTCTGACCAAGTCCAATAACTGGGCACACATTGTGCAATTCAAGGTTGTAGTGTGTTAAAGCAGAACTTTACCAATAACAGCTTAATAAAAATAATGTTCTTTAGCAAGAAACCTACATTCCAGATTAATAATTATGCTACCAAAATTAGTGTGTGCTGTAAATTGCCTCCAGCATTGTTCCTGTTTCTTCTTGCTGGAGGCTGCCATTTTGCTGAAGCCCATCCAAAGGTTGACAGTTCTGCTTTCCAAGGGTAGCTTTAAAGGCAGAATTGTATAGTAGTAGATTTGAAAAAAAAAAAAAAAAGCTACATCCGTTCAAACAAGGTGAATGAAAGAATCTGCCCTATGGGGATATTGTATTCTGACAGCAGAACCCGCCACTGTCACTGTTATGTGTGTTTCAGCTCATCACACTTTTTTTTTTTTTTTTTGTGCTAACTTTATTTGAAGTGCACAAAGATACCATTTCATTCCACTGTACAGCAGCAGGGTGCTCTGCTTTACAGTAACATTCAATCCTGTCCAGTGTGCTGCGATAAAAATCAGCTTGTCTTCATGATATCACAGATCACTGCAGTGCAGTGTAAATTGAACTCCAAAAATATTTGTTTTCTGTGTGTCCCAGAGGTGACTGGCTTTCTTCCAGTGCAGAAATGTGTGAAATGGCACTTAGGTTCCTTTCACACTGGTAGTGTTTGCCAGCGAATCTGCCTGCTCAGCAGTGGATATGTTCGCTGATCCTCACTGAGCAGGTGGATGTCAGGTTAAGCAGACACAGCCCGCTGTCCTCTATGGGCTGTTTTATGGAAACGGACCACCTGTCCGTTTTCATCTGACTGTCCGATCCAGCAGACGGATGGGGAACAAATCACCATACATCTCTTTTAGCAGATTGGGATGGTGGCAGGTATCAATGAATACATATCTGTTGACATCTGTCGCTCCATAGAGAGCAGTGGATGGTCAGATCGGTCCGTCCGTGTGAAAGGGGTATTAGGATCGGTAAGCTGCAGCATATTATATTTTTGTTTTTCGGTTTGGAGTCAATAAAGTTGGGGAAGAGCTAACTTGATTCTATGTTCCAGATATCGTACACCAAAATAATAAATGTGCTTTCCATGTATTTGCCATGCTGTTTTTACACCTGGCATCAGAATTCTAACAGAAGGCCAACTGCATGTACACTAGAGGGGTAAACCAGTAACCAAATTGTTTCTATAATAGAGGTGTGCACAGATAGTTTCATCGGTGCCAGCCTTTGTCCTACAGATATACAGCTTTCTGCTACTGCTAGCTTCTGTCTGATCCACCTTCAAAAAATAAGCCCATTCTGAATGTAAAAGCTTCAGATATATTTGACTACACCTTTGAGCCTGGATTCACACTATTGTGAACACAGACATTGCATGTGATTCGCGGTGCGGATCACAAGTGTTGTCTGTGCAATGCGAATTCAGACATATAGTTAAATGGCTGAACTCGCACCCACCCCCCGCCCACTGAAGCTGATCTAATTCCTGCCTGTATTCACAGTTCGCACTGCAAACTAATCTGGGGGTGTCATTATGTTTGTATTGAGACCCGCAGCGGTTCACAGAGGGCACTGAACTACCTGAGAGGGAGATGCGATGCGCGAACAGTTACTGGAATCGCGCTGGTTCCTGCATCGCAATAGTGTGAACCCAAGCTTGAAGTGGATGTAAACCCTCATATATTATAAAAAAATCTGCTGCGCTACTCAACATTAAATAACTAAAACAGTTATTAAGTAACTAGATAAACAGTTCAAGTGGCCAGCACAAAAAATGGATGAACACCAATATAAAGAAAATAGAAAAAGGTGCAGCGCTTAAAGATATAGTCCACAGGACGATGAACTCAAAATGCAGTGCATATCTTAGTGAGAAAAACACTGGATCAAAGAAGAGGGAGAGCCACCACCATCACCCGAACACACTGCCTCTTACCCTCCTCTGTGGACCCTTATTACAGGGGTCAGATCAGCCAGAGATATAAACGGGTATCCTTAATTACAGCACACCAGGTAACATGAAGCCAGGTATAACAGATATAGTTAACCAGATGGTGGTGGCTCTCCCTCTTCCCCGATCCAGTGTTTTTCTCACCAAGATATGCGATGCATCTTGAGTTCATTGCCTGTGGGCTATATCGTTAAGCGCTGCGCCTTTTTTCTATTTTCTAAACCCTCACATATATCTAATGAAATGAACAGCCTCGGATGATACACGGAGATTAAACAAATTTACCTACATACGTTTTACAAGCATAGCTGCTTTCTTCAGCTTGCTATATTCTTTAGAAAGTGCACATAGTGTTAGATTTTTCTCTTTCTGTTCTGCACTGGGAGAGTAGTCTTGGCATACACTGTGTGAGAGATGATTGGAGGTAAGGCACACACCCCCACACACCACATAAGCAGAGGAAGGAAGGAATGTGCTGTGAATAGACCAGTTCTCTGCTAATCTATTTATAGCACCCACTCCGTGGGAGAGCTTGTCAGATGTTATGCTGATGACAGAAGTAGGGAGCAGCAAAAAGAAATAGGACTTGGTGCTTTGGAGAGAGATAAGAAAACCCTGCAGATATATGTGCTTAGATCCGATGTCATGAATCAGGTTTATATGCAGTTTAAGGGAAACCGTTGACAGGTATAACTAGTCAACACACGTTACCAAGAAATGATCATCAGTAGCTATAGGTACATGAACATAAAATGTAGCTGTCAAAATTGTTGCATAAGAGTCCCCTGCTGGACTAGCCTTATAGCATATTGCGGTAACTGCCTTGTGAAAGGATGTACTCCCCAATACGTAGATAGAAAAAGTAGTCCAGTGCCTGCATACTAAAAGAAACAAAGGATGGCATAGGTGTGGTATAGTAAAAGTGGTTTTAATTGACACAATTGCATAAAATCACTTGCATCAAATATTAATAGTAAAGCACTTGTACCAGAACAAATGGCATATTGGCTAGTAGTATAAAGATCATCATCCGCAATTAACAGAGATGAAACCAGCAAAGGTAGCAGTGACTGTATGTTTTAGCAGTACCCCAAATGTGTAAACTTTAAAAGAGAAGTAAAGGAATTTTTTTTTTTTTTTTTTTGCACATTCATACTTACCTAGGTGGATGCAGCATGAGTCCAATGATGCATCTGTCCCCCGGTGCCACTGCACTGAGAACCGAGCGATCGAACACCACTGATCTCTCGGTTTTTAGAGCTCCATGAGCAGAGAGCTGTAGCATTTGAATCGCTGCTCCCTGCTCGTCTCCCTCCTTGCTCATTGGAGCGCTGGGCTGTGGAGGAGGCGGAGCAGCCGTTTCAGGCTCTCAGCTGCTCGATGAGTGTTTGTGAGTGTTGGCTAATAAAGGCAATACATTCTGGTGTTTTGTCCACTTTCTGAAGCCTGTTAAGAAGGCAGCAAGTTTATAAGCATGCACAAGATATGGCAGTGTAGCTCAGCAATATACATTTTAATAAAATTACAATAAAAATGGGGTACAATATGGCAAGTGTGGAACATTGTGAATTCAACTAAAACAATACTAAAATTAGTAAAGATGGGAGAACTCATTTGGAACATCCTGTATATGCAAGATATCATGTAATTCTAGAAGGGCAATTGGAGGAGATAGAGTTCACAAAATTTCTAGTATTATAAATCAAAATGCACATATTTATGTGTTCTAATCATGGACCTCTTTGTACCTTAAAGGAAGAAGAAAAAGATGCAGATTTGCCTGGGACATCCACTAGGAAGAGAAAGGTAAAGCGTTTTAATACTGAGTGGTAGAGAAATAAAAATAGGTGCAGTGTGTCAAAGCAGACCCTTTTTACCTTGCAGTGTTTTTATTCAGTCCTTCATTTTTGTAAGGTAAACCAAAGCACAAACATAATTTTGTACCCAATGTTACATGAATATTTTAATAAGTTTAATTGCAGTAGAGCTTTCTTGGTGTACTAAACAGCTGTTACCTGAAAGAATTGTAAGGCCAGTTTGCTAACCTTCAGACTTTAGGAGGCTGTACTGTGGTCAGTGTAAGTAGGAAATACCCCAGCATTTGTAGCAGTGGAAGAACGTCCCCAGCTTGGTGGTCAGTTGGAGTAAAAAAGATTACATAGTGCCTGTGGTCAGTAGAAGGAGAAATAGTGCGCCATCATTAGTTTTAGTGGGAGAAATAGCGCGCCATCATTAGTTTTAGTGGGAGAAATAGTGCGTCATCATTAGGTTTAGAGGGAGAAATGGTGCGCCATCATTAGTTTTAGTGGGAGAAATGGTGCGCCATCATTAGTTTTAGTGGGAGAAATGGTGCGCCATCATTAGTTTTAGTGGGAGAAATGGTGCGCCATCATTAGTTTTAGTGGGAGAAATAGTGCGCCATCATTAGTTTTAGTGGGAGAAATCGTGCAGCATCATTTGTTTTAGTGGGAGAAATAGTGCCCCATTGGTGTCAGTGGGAGGAACAGTGCTCCAAGGGTTAGATAAAGGTGAACAAAAGGCTGCACTTGTCACACTGGCCACAGTTTTGAGACCACTGATCTAAACCATGTTGCAGTATGAATGAGTTTCTAAAGTCGTTATGTTGTGTCACAATAGCATTATCTATTTATAATTTTTAAAATGAAAACATTCTGATTTCGTAAAGCAGACTTGCTTTACCAGTGCTAATCTAACATTCTACTCCCCATTCAGCATGTAATATAATGGCCAGTTCACACCAGACGCAGTTCCGTTCAGTTCTGTGTGCTTTTTTTCTGCAGAAATTGCATGCGCAGTGTTTTCTGTTTTCCAATGGTTCTAGTTCACACCATGTAGTCAGTTTCCGGTGCAGAAACTGACTGCATGGTGTGAACTAGAGCCATTGGAATACATAGAAAACACTGCATGCATTTTTAGTGCAGAAAAAAAGCACACGGAACTGAACAGAACTGCATCTGGTGTGAACTGGCCCTTAATGTGTAAATCATAACCAGTGTCATGTTGCGGAGAGTCATCTGGAGTCATCTATTCAGTTCTTTGCTAGACATTTGTGATGTCAGTCTTCCTCCAATTGTGTTTGGGTGTTGTGTAATATCGGAGGCAATGACAACAATATGAAAGCAGGAAGATGCTTTCTTTGTGTAGCGTGTAGATATGTAAATGTGGAAGCTTCCAAAATGGTATGCAGAAAAAAATAGAGTCCAACAGTGGAATATTAAAGATAAGAAGATTTTGTACTCGCTGTTAAATCCTTAAAATTTATACATCCATTGAGGAACCCAGGAATGAGTATACAGTCCGGTTATACTGCCGACTACAGGAGGATTGGAAACTGGCTAATGCAAACAAAATTGTAGGTCAGCCAGGCTTAACCACTCCTTTTACCCAGCAATCTTCCATTTATTGTAAGCATTACCAAGGGGATGAATATGAACACATCTATATCCCTCAATGCAGTGTATACAGTCCATTGAGGGACACAGGAATTCAGATACTAGAAAAAGGTCCAAAGCAGTCCAACTGAGGCAAAGGCAACAGTACAGGTCCAAAGGAACAGAACTGGCAACTACCGGCATAGGGGAATCTGCCAAAACGGCTAGAGGGAGGACACAGCACCAACTTGATGCTTAAGACGAAGATATTAAGTCACCACCAGAGAAGATACTTGCCATATAGAAGGAGCTAAAGTATTGAACTGTACCAACTAGTATGTTGCTCCCAGATTTTCAAGAGACACCCCCCTTCATCAGGGTTAAAATCAAGTAATTAAAGGCATAAACATAAAAAAAACTTGAACATGTCAAAAAAAAAAAAAAAACTATGAAAGTATAATTACCCCGATGTACTCTTATTGAAGCTAAAAAAAAAAAAAATTTTTCTTAAATTTTGTTATTAGCTTCAATACACATGGAGTGAAACCCTAAACCCAGGACAAGTGAGAAGGTGACCCAAACCCAAAAAAAGATGGAAGGATGAAAACATTCTTTTGTAGGGCAGGAAAGATGCACAACCACATGTGGTCAAGGGAATGGATAAGTCTCTATGAGCTTGCCTTGTCTTACCACTGGGATTTTTGCCCATTCCTCCTTGCAAAACTGCTTCAGCTCCTTCAAGTTTGATGGTTTGCGCTTGTGAACAGCAATCTTTAAAGCTGACCACAGATTTTCTTTTGGATTGAGGTCTGGGTTTTGACTAAGCCATTCCAACACATTTACATGTTTCCCCTTAAACCAATCAAGTGTTGCTTTAGCAATGTGTTGGGAGTCATTGTCCTGCTGGAAAGAGAACCTCCATCCTAGCCTCAAATCACACACAGAGTGGTACGGGTTTTGCTCAAGAATATCCCTGTATATAGCACCATCCATCTCTCCCTCAACTCTGACCAGTTTCCCAGTCCCGACTGCTGAAAAACATCCCCACAGCATGATGCTGCCACCACCATGTTTCACTGTGGGGATGGTGTTCTTTGGATGATGTGATGTGTTGGGTTTGCACCAGACATGGCGTTTTCTTTGGCCAAAAAGTTCAATTTTAGTCTCATCAAACCAGAGCACCTTCCTCCATACATTTTGGGAGTCTCCCACATGCCTTTTCGCAAATTCAAAATGTGCCATTTTGTTTTTTGCTGAAAGTAATGGCTTTCTTCTGGCCACTCTGCCATAAAGCCCAACTCTATGGGGCATACGGCTTATTGTCGTCCTATGTACAGATACTCCATTCTCTGCTGTGGAATTCTGCAGCTCCTCCAGGGTTACCTTAGGTCTCTGTGCTGCCTCTGATTAATGCCCTCCTTGCCTGGTCGGTGAGTTTTGGTGTGCGGCCGTCCCTTGGCAGGTTTGCTGTTGTGCCATGTTCTTTCCATTTGGTTATGATAAATGTGATGGTGCTCCTAGGGATCATCAAAGATTTGGTTATTTTTTTTATAACCTAACCCTGACTTGTACTTCTCAACAACATTGTCCCTTACTTGTTTGGAGAGTTCATTGGTTTTCATGGGAGTGTTTGGTTAGTGGTGCCTCTTGCTTAGGTGTTACAGCCTCTGGGGCATTTCAAAAAGGTATGTATATGTAATGACAGATCATGTGACACTTAGATAGCACACAGGTGGCCATCATTTCACTAATTATGTGACTTCTGAAGGTAACTGGTTGCACCAGAGCTTTTTATGGGCTTCATAAAGGGGATGAATAAATACGCACACGCCAATTATCAGTTTTTTATTTCTGAAAAATAGTTTTATGTATATATTTTTCTAATTTTACTTCACCAACTTAGACTATTGTGTTCTGATCCATCACATATAATTCGGATTAAAAAAAACCATTGAAAGGCTGTAAGGTAACAAAATGGCAAAAAGCCAAGGGGGTGAATACTTTTGCAAGGCACTGTACCTGCTGTGGACCTTTGCAGCAAGGTTACCCTTGCCTACAGGTAACCGTTTCCAACACTGAAACCAGACAAGGCTGATATTCCAGCCTAATCTTGCAAGGCACTTAAGCCTTCAGCCATGTGTTGTCCACTAGGATCAACAATGCCTGCTCTCACAGGAAGTCATGACAGTGTCCCACAATGGAGATTCCCAAAAAAAGCTCTCAGCCAGGCAGTCAGTGTTCCAAGAAGTATCTGGTCCCCATGGGCAATATTGAGAATTTAGACCCTTCTCTGGGTGACAGTCAGTCAGTAGGCCAGGGGGTCCCACTGTAGAAGGAAGGGAAGGCTGAGAGGTTTCACTGAGCCTCACAGGCCCCAACAACAGGGATTATTCTTGAGAAGAGTGAAGGCCTAGAAGTGGCACAGTCGCAGAGAACAAGCAGACATGGGGACTAGAACAAGGTCAGGCTGAAGAAAGACAGATCTGAAAAATATAACTGAGAGAAGTATTTGATTTCAAAATAACAAACATACATACTCACCTAGGTGGATGTGGTATCTGTCCCTGGCCGCCTCAGCACAGTGAATTCCACAATCGGACTGCTGACCACTCAGTTCCTGGTCTTCAATGAGCAGAGAGTGGTGACTGTCGGTCACCTTAGTCCGCTGTCAGCTGAATCTGTGTCACAGGAGTGCGGAACTAAGTGCATTTCTGCGACCCACAGAAGTATGGGCAAATTAGCTTTGGTCCTTCTTCTTTATTTAAAAAAAAAAAGGGGGGGGGGGCCTTACAAAAGCTGGCTTGCCTTTATTCAGCAGGGCTGAAGGAACTACATTAGTTCTCCTCCTAGGCAGTTCAAATAGAAGTTACACTCCCTACAGTACTTGACCTTTTTAATGATGAATGCATGAAGTGTATGGGACTGTGCCATACCTGGCTTCCTTCTGAAATTTCTAGTTGCCTTGCAGCTGTTTAAACACAGACCTCAACATTAAATGGAGACTCAAATGAAACAAGAGAATCAGTCGAACAGCCAACCTGTTGTTAATTTCATGAAAGGTTGGCAAATTACATCACAGATCAGAACACTGCACTTAGGCTGGCTATATATTGTTCGTTCATTTGGAATTATTGTTGTACAAGATATTACTGAATTTTCAAATCTGAAATTCTAAATATTGCTTGCTCATTGTAGGAATACCAGCCAAGGAGAACACTGCGTAGCCGAGCCCAGTCCTATGATCTACAGTCTTGGAAGAAGCAATGCCAGGAGCTGTTAAATCTAATTTTTCAGTGTGAAGACTCTGAACCTTTCAGGCACCCTGTTGATGTCCATGAATATTCAGTAAGTATTTATTTTTATGCTGGTGCCTTCATGTAATTTTTTGAAGTTCAAATGGGAGTAGATTTAATAAAAACATATTTTTTCCCCACCTTTCTTGCTTTTTCTTTAAGCTAAAAATTTGTTGTAATTCATCACCGTTTAAGAAGTCAGTGGTTTTCATGAATGTATATTTTGTAACATATTTTTATCATACAATGCGGGACACGGGGAAATTGAGTCATAGACCATAGACATATGCTGCTTTCAGCTAATCGAGCATTGGCAAAAGCTTTGCTGGGTCCACCCACTAGTGCAGCCGTCACTAAATGGTGGACCGCGGTACGAGAATGGACCGAGCGATGCTCCTGTCCAGACCATCGGGCCGCTAGTGTACAGCGCCACATCCCCACTTCTCTGCTCAGCATTCATTGGTTGCCTGGAAAGCGGGCGCCCTGCAACCAATGACATTGCGTCTGCCCCCCACTCCTCAGCAAGACTCCCGGTGCAGCTCTCGTCCTTGCAGTTTGTTACCTCCTGATTCCTGCCTGCCACAATGTATGTGGGGTTTTTACAGGGGCACTCTGATGGGTACATTAAATGTATGGTTCACTCTGTTTCGCACAACAAAATGTGCCCATCAGAGTGCCCCTTAACATAAAATAAGGGCACACTGATGGGCATAGTTTGTTGTGCCCCTTAAATATGTCTATCAGCGTGCCCCTTAACATTAAATGTGCTCACCAGCGTGCCCCTTAACATTAAATATGCCCACCAGCGTGCCCCTTAACATTAAATGTGCCCACCAGTGTGCCCCTTAACATTAAATGTGCCCACCAGCGTGCCCCTTATTAAATGTGCCCATCAGCGCACCCCTTAACATTAAATGTGCCCCTTAACATTAAATATGCCCATCAGCGTGCCTCTTAACATTAAATATTCCCATCAGAGTGCCCCTTAAAATAAAATAAGGGGCATGCTGATGGGCACATTTAATGTAAGGTTCACTCTGATGGGCACAATAAAATGTGCCCATCAGATTGCCTCTTAACATTTAATATGCCCATCAGCGTGCCCCTTAACATAAAATAAGGGGCACACTGATGGGCACATTCTGTGTTAAGGGGCACAGTGATGGACACATGTTAGTGGGGGCACGCTGATGGGCACATTATGTTAAAGGGGCACGCTGATGGGCACATTATGTTAAAGGGGCACGCTGATGGGCACATTATGTTAAAGGGGCACGCTGATGGGCACATTATGTTAAAGGGGCACGCTGATGGGCACATTATGTTAAGGGGGCACGCTGATGGGCACATTATGTTAAAGGGGCACGCTGATGGGCACATTATGTTAAAGGGGCACGCTGATGGGCACATTATGTTAAAGGGGCACGCTGATGGGCACATTATGTTAAAGGGGCACGCTGATGGGCACATTATGTTAAAGGGGCACGCTAATGGGCAAATATTATGATAAAGGGGCACGCTAATGGGCAAATATTATGTTAAAGGGGCACGCTGATGGGCAAATATTATGTTAATGGGGCACGCTGATGGGCAAATATTATGTTAATGGGACACGCTGATGGGCAAATATTATGCTGATGGGCAAATATTATGTTAATGGGACACGCTGATGGGCAAATATTATGTTAATGGGACACGCTGATGGGCAAATATTATGTTAATGGGACACGCTGATGGGCAAATATTATGTTAATGGGGCACGCTGATGGGCAAATATTATGTTAATGGGGCACGCTGATGGGCAAATATTATGTTAATGGGGCACGCTGATGGGCAAATATTATGTTAATGGGACACGCTGATGGGCAAATATTATGTTAATGGGACACGCTGATGGCCAAATATTATGTTAATGGGACACGCTGATGGGCAAATATTATGTTAATGGGACACGCTGATGGCCAAATATTATGTTAATGGGACACGCTGATGGGCAAATATTATGTTAATGGGACACGCTGATGGGCAAATATTATGTTAATGGGACACGCTGATGGGCAAATATTATGTTAATGGGACACGCTGATGGGCAAATATTATGTTAATGGGACACGCTGATGGAGACACCTGATGTATAGGGGCACTGTGATTAGGTTGCCTGATGTAAAGAGGCACTCTGATGCCACAGGATACTACCTGGGCCTCGCATAGAAGAACAAGGTTTTGCCTGTAACGCTTCTCTTTGAGGGCTGGACCCTAGGAACCAGGACTTTTTGGTCTTGATACATTACCTAAAGCTGTCCTGAGGGGTACTATACAGGTCCAAAGGAATGGAACCCCTATTAAAAGGGACTCGGCCTTTGAAGGTTTAACTACACTCCCCGTCGTGATGGGTGAAGTTTGGATTTGCTATTATAGCAGTATCCTGCGGCGAGGATAAGGTAAGGGGAGAAGCCTGGGAACTGTAAAAAGTCCACCTATGCTTTTTCTCCCATACCCTGTTTCCCCGAAAATAAGACCTAGTGTGATTGTTGGTGATGGCTGCAATATAAGCCCTACCCGACAAATAAGCCCTAGTTAAAGTCCTTGTAGGTCTTATTTCCAGGGTAGGGCTTATTTTCAGGGAAACAGGGTAGGGCTTATTTGGGCCGTAGGGCTTATATTGCAGCCATCACCGACAATTGCGCTAGGTCTTATTTTCGGGGAAACGGTATATGTGTGTAGCCCGTGTTTCCCTGGTGTATGCCGTCCGCACGCGCGGACTAGTGTTATTTTTTAAAACAAGGAGTAGGGCGGGTATTGCAGAGGGGCGTCGCTCACAGATAGGCGGCACTGTGTGCGAGACGTCACGTCCACGTGGAGCACACGGCGCATACACTAGGGTGGGAGACGCTTAATCAGGTTTTCACCTGAGGCTTAACACAGACGTTCTCAGTTCATATGCTGAAGACAGAAGTCTGTCACACTAAGGGACACAGGAGCGCTGGGCATGTAAAGGTGTGTAAGCAGGCATTTCCAGTACAGGAAATATTATGGTTACACAGCATCAAAGGCTGAGCCTTATGGTTACATTGTTTTTTGATAAAACTATTGTTCAGCAAATACCATAATTTTTTTCTTAAAGTGTCTCTGCTTTTGTGCTTAGCACTAAGACTTCCAGAGCTACCACAAAGGTACCAAGGATTCCACCCCTAGGCGCTGGGAACTCCAGTCATGCCTCCACACTCAGACTCTCTGGAGACAACTGACATGGCAAGGCAGGGTGAGTCATTGGAAGCAATTGGTGATGCAACTGCTTCTCACACTTCAGCCCCTGTATACGTGACTGAAGATGCATTTTCCTCTGCCTTGCAGGGCTTAGAAGGAAGATTAGTGGCTTTAATCGCATTCTCCATCCAAGAGGATAGGAAGTGTGCTAGATCCCCCTCCCCCACCTCAAACCCCTTTTTCCAAGAGAACAGTGGGCACAGGATGAGGCATATTACCCTCAGGTGATCACGGGGAAAAAACAAATTTTCCTTTGCGGAGGAAACAACAGTTGATGAACCTTATGCAACCTCGCAATCTGACAGATTGATGGTCCAAACTCTTAGAGATGGTACATTTTACTTTTTTATGCTACTCCTAACAGAGTCAGCTGAAAGTTCGGTCCCTTCCATGGGTTTTTAAAAAAAAAAAAAAAAAAACCTTTACAGCCTCTTTCATGCATTTCTAGAAGGGCTTATTTATGCTGAATGGGATCATCCGGATAAGCATTTTTTTCCCTCCCAAAGAGTTTCTCAGTTCTCCATCATGGAGGAAAAATTCACATAGGATGGAAAGTACAAGCAGTAGACACTGCGATTTCCAGCATCAATAAAGATGCACAAATGCTTAAGGATCCAACAGATCAGAAGTTGGAATTTTTTGTTAAAATCCTCCTACCAAAGGCGCTATGTTTTGCCATAGATGCCATAAAAGACTCCACCAAGCGCCCCGCCTTGCGCTTGTGCTAATACACTTGCGTAGGACCCTGTGGTTGAAAAGTTGGTCAGCCGAAGCATCTTGCAAAAAGGCTTCTGACTAGTTTCCCTTTTCATTAGAGAAGATTTGGTCAAATACATCCAAATGATTTCTAGTAGGAAAGGTACTCTTTTTAAACGGACTCCTTCCCTTACGCCAGGGGCAGCTGCCTCTAGGCAGTGGTGACGGCCTCCACCGTCAGACTCTAAGAGCAGAAAACATTCAGTCCTTGTATACATGTTTGAAAATGCATTCTTCCTCCACCCTGCAGGGCCTAGAAGGAAAATTAGCGACTTTAAGCGCATCTGCTATCCAAGGATAGGAAGCGTGTTAGATCCCCCTCCCTCACCTTTGATCCCTTATCAAGGGAACAGTGGGTAGAGGATGAAGGGTTACCCTCAGGTGATCAGGAAGAAAGGCAAACCCATTACTCCTCTGTGGAGGAGACAACTAGCATTGAACCTTTTTCAGCCTCGCAATTTGAGAAATTGCTGGTACAGATTTCTTACAGAGATGATTCGTGCCTCTTTCAAGCTACCTCTAGTAGAGTCAGCTGATCTGTTTTTTCCTAGGTTCCTTAAAACCTTCACTGCCTTTTTCATGCGTTTCCTGTACATGTACAGATCCACGCAGAAATTCAACAGATCCATTCTAGATCTAAAAGAATCTAAATCAGTTTCTGAAGATCCACACCTTTCTATGGAGTCGATCGGGTCAGTAGTTTCTAACCTACAAGGAGGAAAACTTCTGGCGCCTATTGGCATCAGGGATGCCTATCTGCATGTCCATATATTTCCCGCTCACCAAAGGTTTCTGCGGTTCGAAGTAGAACAGCAGCATTTCAGTTTATAGGCTTGCCCTTCGGGCCAGCTACAGCACCCCGAGTGTTCACAAAAGTGCTAGCCCCACCTCTAACCAGGTCAAGGGCACAGGGCTTAAACAGTCTTGGCATACCTAAACGATCTATTGCTAATAGACCAATCGGTGTTCGGAGTAAGGTGTACGCATTACAACCAGTTACCTGGAAAAGTCTGGGTTGAGTTCTCAACCTAGAGAAGTCTCCCTTAAAACCGCTAAAAAAGCTGGAGTATTTGGGTCTGATCATAGATACAGCCCAGAAAAAGGGTGTTCTTGCCCAGGCAAAAAAAAAAAACTTCATAAGAGAGTTGGTGCGGATGGTCAGATCGAAAGGAGATCCCTCCATTCGCCTTTGCATGAGGTTGTTAGAAAGGATGGTGACTTCATTTGAAGCAGTTCCCTATGCCCAGTTCCATTCAAGACTGTTGCAAAGCAGTATTCTATCTGCTAACAAGACGGTGTCCCAAAGCCTCAATTGGTGGTTACTAACCAGAATCTGCTGAAAGGAAAATCCTTCAGACCTGTTGTCTGGAAAATTGTAACGACAGATGCCAGCCTTTCAGGCTGGGGAGCAGTACTAAAGAAGACAACTGTCCAAGGACAGTGGTCAAGAAACGGAAGAGCCTTGCTCATCAACATCCTAGAGATTCGGACAGTACGTCTGGCTTTAAAGACCTGGACTTCCAGGTTAAGGGATTGTCCTGTCAGGATCCAATCCATCAATGCCACGGCTGTGGGCTATATCAAAAGCCAAGGGGGCACCAAGAGTCTCTCAGCGCAGAGAGAGGTGAACCATATTCTAACTTGGGCAGAAAGAAATATTCTGTGCCTATCAGCAGTCTTCATTCCAGGAATAGAGAATTGGCAGGCGAACTACTTAAGTCGCCAGCAGTTCCCAGGGGAATAGTTTCTTCACCCCAGCATATACTCAGACTGTTTGTCAAAGATGGGGGACTCCGGACGTAGATCTTCTAGCGTCCAGTTCAACATAAAGTTAGTCAACTTTGTGTTCACAATAAAGGATCCATTCACATGCAGAACAGATGCGTTGGTGATACCGTGGGATTAGCTTTCACTGATCTATGCATTTCCCCCTATTCAATTGCTCCCTCGATGACTTTGCAGGATCAAGCTGGAAAGAAAACCTGTAATTCTGGCAGCACCAGCATGGCCCAGAAGAGCATGGTATGCAGAAATCGTAAAGATGGCAGTGGAGGATCCATGGTCCCTTCCACTAAGGCCAGACCTGCTCTCATAGGGGCCGATATTCCATCCTACCTTACGAACGCCAAGTTTAACGGCCTGGCTATTGAAACACGCATTCTGAGGAAACGTGGGCTTTCCGGGTCAGTTACCTCTACTTTGATTAATACAAGGAAACCAACTTCCAGAACTATACATTATAGAGTCTGGAAGGCTTATGTTTTCCGGTGTGAATCCAAGGGTTGAGGACAGAGTGGTTAGCCCTCGTCCAGGCTTTTGCCAAAAGTGGTTTCAGGTTTTCACCTGAATCAAGATATTGTCCTGCCATCGTTTTTTCCAAAACCATGTTACACGGAAGAAGTCACTGCATTGTTTTGATGTGATGAGAGCAGTGAGAATCTATTTAAAGACAACTGCTCATATTCTTAAGATTGATGTCTTATCTATTCTGCCCTAGCGTCCTAAGAAGGGACAGGCAAAATCCACTGTCGCTAAGTGGATTCAGCAAGTTATAATTCAAACTTATTATTAAGGGGTAAGATCCCCGTTTTCAAGTTAAGGGGCACTCTACCAGGGCGGTTAGTGCTTCTTGGGCAGTGCGTCACCAGGCCCCCATGGCTCAGACCTGGCTCAGATCTGTAAGGCCGCAACTTGGTCTTCAGTGCATACGTTCACAAAAATGTTATCAGGTGGATGTAAGGAGGTATGAGGATATCACCTTTGGGCGCAGTATGCTGCAGGCAGCAGTAAAAGTCCTCAAGTCTGGGGGTACCTTGCGGGTTGTCTCTCCCTCCCCTTAAGTAGCATTGCTATGGGACCTCCCATTAAGTAATTACGGCTCTGTGTCCCATGATGTACGATAAAGAAAATAGGATTTTTATTACAGCTTACCTGTAAAATCCTTTTCTTGGAGTACATCATGGGACACAGAGGTCCCTCCCCTCTTTTGGGATTTAAGTAGATTTCTTTGCTACAAAATCTGATGTGCTCCTGGAAGTAGGAGGTGTTATATAGGGAGTGAACTACCTTGATTCCTTGATTGGGTATACCAGTGTCAACACCTGAAGGTGGCCCATAACCCATTAAGTAATTACTTAAGGCTCTGTGTCCCATGATGTACTCCAAGAAAAGGATTTTACAGGTAAGCTGTAATAAAAATCCTATTATTTTTTGCTACTGACGTGCTTGTAAGACCCTGCAGTTCCAGCCTCCAAAACGCAAAGTTAATCATTTGCCAAACTACCTGTTGATATTTTCTGCTGGAACACGGTCTTTGGAACACAGTCGGCATGTGTGTTACCACAGTTCCCCTACACAGTACACCCTGAACCCCTGCAATCCATGTCCATTCTGTGAGCACCCCACAGGGGAAGAACCTCATCTGGCAATAGAAAATTGCAGGTGCTTGAAAAACGGGGTACAGGCAGCAGAGTCTACAGCAGGCCCTGAGAAAACTCTTAATAGTTAAAGCAGGGTTCCAGTCATTTGTTTATTAAAAGTCAGCAGCTACAAAAACTGTAGCTGCTGTCTTTTAATAAACCCATACTTGTATGTCCCAAGGTCCAGTGGTACACTCACCCCAGCAGTTTTCTTCCTCTTTCCTGCCTCGGCGGCACCAGCGTCTCTACCTTGGGCACCCAGCTGTGACGGCTTGCGACTTCACAGCCGGGTGCCCACTGCGCATGCTCTGCACTCTTAGCTTGGTCCCAAAGTCTTCTAGGACCTGTCCTGTGTCCCAGAAGACTTTGGGAGAGAGGGGGAAAGAGAACTTCCACTTCCGATCGCCTGTCAAAATTGGGTTCCCGCTCCCCCTCTCCCCCCCAAAAGCTCTGTTTCACCATAAGGAGCTGGGGAGGAGACCTTAAAGCGGAAGTTCCACTTTAACTTGTTCCAAAACCCTTTCCTATCCTTGAGCAGGCAAACTGGACCTTTGTACTACAATTTCACCCCCCACCCCCCAACAACTTTGAAGCCTTGTGTTCTATGGAAACTTAATATATCAAATGATGGGCTGTCCAAGCTGTGGGGCCTGGCCATTCTTGACTGAAGAACCAATCTATCATTTCCATTAAAGGTGCCGCCTCCTCTCAAGATTTGTTAGATAGGCACCTGCAGACTCTTCTTAGAGCATACTTTGCGCTTTCAGGCCCTACCCTTCAGACAGCCATAGCTGTGTTTCCTAGTAACAAAACTATGGCTAAATGGAATGGAAAACTCCATACAGAACTTTCTCCTACTATAAATGATTCTCCTCTATCCTTAAAATTGCAGCTCTTGCCCTCGGGCCCTACTATTCAGTGTAGACGCCAAGGAGAAAATTATCCATCAGATGTCTATAATGTCTTTACTTTCTGTGCATATGTGCAGAATTAAATGGCTCAAAGTCTGGGGAACGGATCTGGTACAGGAAAAGATGCTTTTTGCACATGCCTTTCTATGGCGAGCTTCTCTATGGTAATGCCCTCGATGAATTCCTTGAGACGGATACTAATGGGAGGGAGTTCATACCCCATTATCCTTAATTGGAATTACCTCTTGAATAGTTTGCCCCCCTCAGGCACAATCGGCTACTGTGGGTCCTTTCGATAGTAGCAAACCTTGTTCCTTAAACTCACCAGAGCTACCAAAAAGCTTTCCTTACCTTAAAATGATAGCCCCCTGCAAACCTTTTTTTACTTAATACGCACACCCTGTACGTAGCGCACCCATGACTGCTGAGCTCTGTACGTAGCGCACCTCCAATACAATCGCCCCTTTAAGGGCAATCATACTGCTGCTGCTGTTCATCCAGATCTCCCTTCTGAACTAGAAGCAACTAATCCGACTTCCCTTTCTTAGCCCTTGATCTTTGACCCCTTTCACACTGGGGCGGTTTGCAGGTGCTATTGCGCTAATAATATCGCCTGCAAACCGACCCAAAACAGCCGCTGCTGGGGCTTTCACACTGGAGCGGTGCGCTAGCAGGACGGGCAAAAAAGGCCTACTAGCAGCATCTTCGGAGCGGTGTATACACCGCTCCTGCCAATTGAAATCAATGGGACAGCGCGGCTATACGGCCGGCAAAGCGCCTCCGCAGAGGCGCTTTGCGGTGGTTTTTAACCCTTCCTTGGCCGCTAGTGGGGGGTAAACCCCCGCCCCGCTAGAGGCCGAACACCGACGGTAAAGCGCCGCTAACAATAGCGGCGCTTTACCGCCGCTGCCCCAGTGTGAAAGGGGCCTTTGTGTCAGACAATTTGTTACTACCTTGCATTGCACAGGTTACCATCCAAGGGATCCCAATTATTTAGTAGTGGTGGTGATTTTTAATATTTCACCATATTGTTATCTGCTTGGTTCAGCTTACTCCACACCACTTCATACCCTGTGGGTCCCATTAAGTCTTATATTTTCTCTGCCTATCTCTTTAGCGCTTGCACTGTAAGAGCATGTTTTGCTGATGATGGATTCTTTCTGGTTTCCTGTGGGGACTCCTGCAAGCCTTTGTAGCCGAGCCAAACCCTACCCTTAAGCCCCCCCGTACACACGATCTGAAAATTGGACAGATCGTCCATTTATTTTTGCATACTAGTCGCATAAGAAACATGAAGAGTTTACTAAAGTTATGAGAATTCTCGTATCACAGAATAAAAAGTCGGATGTGATGTAATGTGTTGTAGTGTATCTATATTGTATTTTCGGAAGACAACTGTACTGATTAAACTAAAATCATACGATCTCGTATCAAACAAGAATCATTTTCGTGCTTGTCTGATCGGATAATATCGGATGGACTATCGTGAAAGGCTTTCGAAAGCTCTGTACTAATGATCTGATTATCGTATGATCGCCTCGAAAGCTGTATTTTTCGTACGATTTTCTGATTGTTTGTACGGGCCTTTAGAAATATTTTCTCCTTCTGTTGGGTCCTCCTAGACATGGATCTCCTGCCTTTATTCTCTCCAGCAACAGTACTACTTCTCTTTTCTTCCACTTGAAAACAAGGGTAGAATGGAAGCCTAATCTCCCCTTGCTTCCCTGCAAATTCTTTGACTTGGGATCTTCTATTTCTCTCTAGTTTCTACTGCATAAAATTGCCTGTCCTTTTTGACCCCCTTCCCCCAATGGTTTAGGAGTCAGGCTTATGGCTGCATGCCATGCCTCCTATTCTCTTCTGTATATGGAGGTCGCTTCTGGGGCTTCCTCCCTCTGTTTCCAACCGGCTAGGTGGTTATTTTTTTTTATCCACTTTTTAGGGGGCCCCCTATCTCGGCTTAAGCCCATCCTCCCATTGAGGAAGGGTTGTGGGGCCCCTGTTTATGCTTCTCCTTGAGCTCAGCCTCTATTGGTTCACCTTCCTTCACACTGTAGTTATTAGACAGTTGTTAAACCTCTATTATAGCTTGCTCCAGCAGCAAGACATTTCCATTATTGACAGTTTGGGTCTACTGACCCTGGTTGTTTTCTTTTTGTTTTTTCCTGTGGGTCCTCTTGCAACTGGTAGCCTCCCTGGCAGTATAATTATATCAGATTTTTGCATCTCAAAGCGTTACAATTATTTTGCATAGAAATTTGGCATTTTATATTGTAGACCTGTAATTCTTAGCAATAACACACTTATATCTGTCCAAACAAGAGTCTAGTAGATATCCCGGGTATGATAAAGTTTGAAACACAAAATCATAAATTATAATATGATAAATATAAATAATTATAAAAAATAATATAATACTAATAAAATTAATTTCCCCTCGATTCACTATCGCTCAATTCTGCAAGTGTTCTAATTTACTATCGCTGTGTTCTAGCTGGTCTAAAACCACTTTTGACATAAAGGGACACTTTTTGGTTGCTATGGACAATCTCCAGTTTCCAAGGAGAAAGAACAGTATATATAATATAAAACTGCATGCAGGGCACTGGACAAACCACTAGGGACAAAAGGGAGGTGAAATTATTTCATACAGTACTGTAATCTGTAAGATTACAGTGTACTGTATGTGTTATGATTTTTTAATTTGCTGCCGGGCTCCATCCCCCGCGTGTTGAGACGCTCGCAGGGAATGGAGCCCGACACACAGAGGCTTTGGGCGGAGGACAAAGCCCGCAGACAGTGGGGGGGACATCGCAGGATCCTGGGGACAAGGTAAGTATACCACACCAGGATCCTGCAATGCAATCCCGAGTGTTTGGGGTTACCGCTAATGGTACTGCAATTTTTTTTTTTTAAATCAGATCTTTTTTTTATTAAAAATAAGATTCCATTGAATACAATAAATCAAATTGTTACATTTCAGCACATAGTTTAAATTCAATGTCATAGTACATGGGAACAACCAATATTAATGTTACATGGCCAAATACATCATGACATTCCTTATAATGCACTTATCAATCGTTATCTCTGAGTTTAATGGTACTGCAATTTAACCCCGAGCCACACTCGGGAAAACCGCCAGGGAGGTTAGGCTAATTTGTTGCCCACCCTTAGAATATTGCTTGGAGATGCCCATATTCCATGTGCCACATACTGTATGATGAAGTTAAAAGGTATTTTGACGTGCCTGTAAATTCCATATCTTGTGTACAGGACACCGGTCCCTCCCTTTACTGGTCTATGATCTTCTTTATTGCTTACTAAAAAAGCTGGAGTTTAATGGAGGTTATATGGATGCATATACATGAGTGGCAAATACACTCTCTAGTCTATGAATCGATTCTTGTGTTCTATACTGTACTCCAAGATATGGAATTTAAAGCTAAGGAAAAAAGTTGACTCCATCTTAATGTTTTCAACTCTGAAAAAGATATTATGTTGTACAACAATGTGTTTATTTTATAGGATTATAGAGACATTATAGACACGCCTATGGATTTTGGAACAGTTAAAGAAAAACTTGAGGCTGGGATTTACAAATCTCCTATGGATTTGTACAAGGACGTGAGGCTTATTTTCAGTAATTCAAAGGCTTATACACCAAGCAAAAGATCAAAGGTACACTAGCTTTTGTTTTTCAGAACATTGTAAGGCAAATGTGTTGCACTGATTTATGAATGAAAATTCTTGTATAGTTTGTGTAGAGAATTTAGTATTATTCTGTGTTTAACAGAAGAAACTTTGTTAATTGATCAGATCATTAAAGTAGTTCTTCAGCATTTTGGATTTAAAATTAAGTCAGCAGCTACAAATACTCTAGCTGTTAACTTTTTAATAAAAGGACAACTGTCCAGGGGTCCAGCGCTGTGCTCACCTGAACCACTTCTTCACCAGTCTCCGGGGTCCATGGCGGCAGCATGTTTACTATAGACAACCTACTGTGATTCCTTGCAGATTCACAGCCAGCTGCCTACTGGGAATGCGTGAGCCGCGCTGCACTTTGTGAGTGGTACTTCAGCCTTCTGGGACCTGTGACATGACCAAGAAAGCCAGGTGGTACAGTACCTGTTTCCCCTTCTCTCCCACCCAACACGTGCCAGTAATGGTGGGGGAGGGGGTTAGGGCATAATGCGTAACTTCCCCCTTAGTGTGAAGTTCTGGTTTAAGGTCTGATGCACACCAGAGTCAGCTCTTCAGTGAGGAAGATGATGCAAGAGTCCATATTATACTAGGCTATCACCTGTTTGTTTTTTCTGTGAGTATAACACGCAACAGTTGAAGTTTTAAGATAGGTAGTGTATGAACTGTTCATTTAGAAATCAGTGCTGCCTTATGGGCAGTTTTCAAGTAGTGAGTATATACTTGCATAATGACCGTGTCAAAAAACTTGCCATTCATTAAATAAGCATGCCATGCTTACTAATCTGAAGAGTTATATGTCAAAATTCTGAATACAAACTGTGCCATAAACGAAAATTGTAGCATCTTGCATACACATGTAATAAATATACATAAATACATACAGTAATGTATTGCATGGTAAACTTTGAGATTTGAGGTTGCTTTTTTTTAAATTTATAATACTTTTTGATTATCCTTTAACCACTTTAGCTCCAGAAGATTTACTCCCCCCCCCCCACCCCCCCCCATATTCATGACCAGGCCATTTTTTTTGCTATACGGCACTGTTACTTTAACTGACAATTGCACAGTCGTGCATCACTGTACCCAAATAAAATTGTTCTTCTTTTGTTTTCCCACAAATAGAGCTTCTTTTTTTTTTTACTTTCTCCTATAAAACACGAAAAATGTAAAAAAAATCTAATTTCTTTCTCAAACATCACGGGACACAGAGCCTCAGTAATTACTGATGGGTTATATAGGTATCACTGGTGATTGGACACACCCTACCAGAAAGTTCAACCCCCTATATAATCCCTCCCCCTTGCAGGGATACCTCAGTTTTTACGCCAGTGTCTTAGGTGATGGACATGTAAAGATGTCCTGTGCTGAGCTCCAAAGGGATTATCCTATACTGGGGCAGGCCAAGCAAACCGGATCCATTCCAAAGTGTCTTTTCTAGGCCAAATTGGATGGTACCCGGGCCTTGTGTCCAAAGAAACAAGGTTTTACCTGTAACGCTTCTCTTTTTAGAGAGCTGGACCCCGCATATTAGAAAATGTTTTTTATAGCCTAATTTCTGTCCGGGTTCTTTACAGGGCCAGAACTGTGGATCCCCCTATTCGTAGGGGGCCCCAGTCTGACGTTTTTTTCAAACTGAGCCCACCGTGAGAGGTGAAGATTGGGTCTGTGTACAGAACCCTGCGGCTGGATAAGGTAAGCGGAGATTCCACAGAATTTTTAATTCTAGTAGGTTTTCTCCTTTAAGGTAAATGCATGCTATGCCTATTGTGACCACCGGGGGCTGCCAAGAGCACATACCTTCACATGCTGATGTCTGTCTCAGTGTTTCCACGCCGCACAAGCTCCTCCGGCCGGCTCCAGGTAGGATGGGATGGGGGGCTCTCCTCAGGGATATCTCCCCCCAGACTAAGGGGAGGCCGCAGGCGATCTGTAAAGCGGTTAGACGCCGCATTTTCACTGCCGTCGCGGCCACCGCCATTACTTGGGCAGGCCCATCATTACCAGCCTCTATCCTTCCTCCCCCTCCCCCCCCCCCCAGCCTCCATGTTGGTTCAGAAGGGTCGGCTAGTGTGAGAAGCGCTCTTTTTTTCAAAAAACGAAGGGGGGGCGCAGTAGAGGGGGGGTGGTGTGTCAGCACAGCGTGCTCAGACGCCCACAGGACCGGTGCAGGCTATTAAAGGCACTAATTACAGGTGCACTAAGCCTTCTGGAGGGACACAGAGCTGACGGTCACATGTAAGGTGGGACACAGGCATTCTTCTAGGCAGCATTTACTAAAGTAACACCAGACTGGGTATTGGGTAGCAAGGCTTTTAGCCAGACTACATCACTCAGCAGTCAGTGTTCATTTTTTGATACCTCCACCTTGTTGCTTTGCACTATGGGTAGAAGAGGTTCAAGCACCCTAAGAACCAGAGACTCTAGAGGATCTCCATCAGGTTCTGAGGGCCCCCTGTCTGCAGCATCCTCCCCTCCGAGGGGCCAGGGACGGCTAGCCAGGGAGAGCCGTTGGGGTCAGGAACTACACCTGCTTCTGGCACTTCAGCCCCTGTATACATTACACAGGAGGTTTTTTTTCCTAAACCATTAGTGGTTTAGAGGAAAGATTAATGGCCGTGATTACATGTTCACTCGGTGGAAGAAAACACACTAGGCCTTCCTCTGTTCCCCAAGACCCTCCGGAAGAGGAGCTCTGGGATAAAGGAGAGGAATCCCTTTCAGAGGATCGGGATGGGACGGATGATTCCTCTTCGGAGGAATCAGGTGGAGAGGGACCCTCTGCGACTTCCCAAGAGGAGAAAGTCTTAGTGCAGATCCTTACGGGATTGGTCCGCTCCACATTTAAGTTGCCCATATCTGAATCAGTTAAGGAACCCTCTTCTTCTTTAGGGTCACTGAAACCTCCTCAAGCAACACAGGCTTTTCCTGTTCATAATTTACTTGAAAAGCTCCTTTATGCTGAGTGGGATCACCCAGATAAACGTTTTTTTTTCCACCGAAAACGTTTTCTACACTTTATCCTATGGAAGAAAAGTTTAATAAAATGTGGGGAATACTGGCCATTGATGCCGCCATTTCCTCCGTATATATTAGTCTGACTTGTCCTGTAGACAATGCTCAGATGCTCAGGGATCCTGTAGATAAAAAGATGGAATCCCTATTAAAGGATGTTTTCTACTTAGCAGGTTCAGTGGCTCAACCTGCAGTAGCAGCGATTGGAGTCTGTCAATACCTAAGAGACCATGTTAAGCAGGTCATCAAGGTTTTACCTGAACAGCAGGCCCAGGGTTTGGCTAACCTTCCAGCGGCCTTATGTTATGTGGTTGACGCCATCAGAGATTCTATCATGCAAACCTCTCGTCTATCGTTGGGGTTAGTGCATATACCTAGAATCCTATGGTTGAAAAATTGGTCAGCCGAAGCACCGTGTAAGAAGCTCCTGGCTGGGTTTCCATTTCGTGGTGAAAGGTTATTTGGAGAAGACTTGGATAACTATATCAAGAGAATCTCTTGTGGGAAAAGCACTCTCTTACCGGTTAAGAAGAAGAGTAAGCGTCCCTCTTTCAAACGGACTCTTTCCCCAGGGCCGGGGGCTTCTGCCTCCAGGCTTTCTCGACGGCCTCCTCCATCTGGGTCCAGAGACAAGAGTCAACCCCAGGGACAAAAGAAGTCCTGGGGGAAGAAGCCTGCGAGGCAAAACACTAAGACCTCTGCATGAGGGGGTGCCCCCGCTCGCTCCAGTTGGGGGAAGACTGTGACAGTTCTCAGGGCTCTGGCAGGAGGATTTCCAGGACAGATGGGTAATCTCCACGGTAACCTTAGGGTACAAGCTGGAGTTTCAGGAATTTCTCTCTCCTCGTTTCCTTAGGTCAAGTGTCCCCAGAGATCCAGAGAAAAAGCAGTCGCTCCTTCTAGCGTTAGAGCAACTTTTGTCGCAGGAGGTCATTATGGTAGTTCCCACAAAGGATCAAGGATTGGGTTTCTATTCCAACCTTT
Source organism: Aquarana catesbeiana (assembly GCF_042186555.1). Classification (NCBI taxonomy): domain Eukaryota; kingdom Metazoa; phylum Chordata; class Amphibia; order Anura; family Ranidae; genus Aquarana; species Aquarana catesbeiana. The sequence goes on along the minus strand of NC_133327.1, from coordinate 318,806,253 downwards.
TTACGATCCAAAAACCAAATGGGGATGTCAGGCCCATTCTGGATTTAAGGGATCTGAACCGATTCCTAAGGATTCAATCCTTCCGCATGGAATCAATTCGGACAGTAGTCTCCACCCTGCAGGGAGGAGAATTTCTGGCATCAATAGACATCAGAGATGCATATCTGCATGTGCCCATTTTTCCTGCTCATCAGAAGTTTCTGCGCTTCAAGATAGGAGGGCACCATTTCCAGTTTGTGGCTCTGCCTTTTGATATAGCCACTGCACCTCGAGTGTTCACAAAGGTCTTGGCTCCTCCTCTGGCCAGATTAAGGGCTCAGGGTATAACTGTCATAGCATACCTAGACGACCTGCTCTTGATAGACCGGTCGATAGCCTCCTTGAACGCAAACTTGAGGACCACAGTCAGGTATCTGGAACACCTGGGTTGGATCCTCAACCTAGAAAAGTCTTTCCTAAAACCAGTAAGAAGACTGGAGTATTTAGGTCTGATCATAGATACAAAGCCAGGAGAAAGTATTTCTACCTCAGGCAAAGATCACTGCTTTAAGGGAGCTGAGTCTGGCAGTCAGGACCAAGAAGAGTCCTTCTGTCCGCCTTTTGTATGAGGCTATTAGGGAAGATGGTGTCTTCATTCGAAGCAGTTCCCTATGCTCAGTTTCATTCAAGAATGCTGCAACACAGTATTCTGTCGGCCAGGAACAAGAAGGTTCAGGCATTAGACCTTCCGATGCACCTGTCTCAGGCGGTGCGTCACAGCCTCAATTGGTGGCTAATACCCGAAAACCTGCAGAAAGGGAAATCCTTTCTACCGGTTACCTGGACGGTGGTAACAGATGCCAGTCTGTCGGGTTGGGGAGCAGTTCTGGAACAGTCTGCGGTTCAAGGGGTATGGTCCAAGACGACCTTACCCATCAACATTCTGGAGATCCGGGCGATATATCTAGCCCTAAAGGCTTGGACTATCAGGCTACAGGGTTGCCCGGTCAGGATCCAGTCCGACAATGCCACAGCAGTGGCTTATGTCAATCATCAGGGAGGCACCAGGAGCTGAGCGGCTCAAAAAGAGGTGAACCAGATCTTAGTCTGGGCAGAGAAGCATGTGCCATGTATATCGGCAGTCTTCATTCTGGGGATAGAGAATTGGCAGGCGGACTATTTAAGTCACCAGCAGTTACTTCCAGGGGAATGGTCTCTGCATCCCGACGTCTTTTGGGCCATATGCCAAAGATGGGGGGGTTCCAGATGTAGATCTCTTTGCATCCCGATTCAACAAAAAGATAGATTTGTGGCAAGGACAAAAGATCCTCTTGCATGCAGGATGGATGCGTTGGTGACTCCGTGGCATCGGTTCTCACTGATTTATGCATTCCCGCCTATTCTGCTACTGCCACGACTCCTTCGCAGGATCAGGCACGAAAGGAAGTCTGTACTTCTGGTGGCCCCTGCTTGGCCCAGAAGGACTTGGTATGCGGAAATATTAAGGATGACGGTGGGTTCCCCGTGGACCCTACCGGTACGCCCAGACCTGTTATCTCAAGGTCCAGTGTTCCATTCTGCCTTACAAACGGTAAATTTGATGGTTTGGCTATTGAAACCCACGTTCTGAGGAGTCGTGGGCTTTCAGGCCCTGTGATATCTACCTTGATCAATGCAAGGGAAGCAAGCTTCCAGAATGATTTATCATAGAGTCTGGAAAGCTTATATTCTGGTGTGAATCCAGGGTTTGGCATCCCAGAAAATATGTGATCGGTAGAATTCTTGATTTTCTGCAATTGGGATTAGAGATGAAGCTGGCCTTGAGTACCATCAAGGGCCAAGTCTCGGCCTTATCAGCATTATTTCAACGGCCACTTGCTTCACATTCTTTGGTCCGAAACTTTATGCAGGGGATGACGCGTCTTAATCCTCCGGTTAAGACGCCCCTAAACCCCTGGGACTTGAACTTGGTTCTGTCTGTGTTACAGAAACAGCCTTTTGAACCAGAACGTCAGATTCCTTTGGTCTTGCTGACAAGGAAGTTAATTTTTCTGGTAGCCATCTCTTCTGCTAGAAGAGTATCAGAATTACCAGCTCTTTCCTGTAAAGAGCCTTATTTGATTGTACACAAGGATAGAGTGGTACTGCGCCCTCATCCTAGTTTTTTACTGAGAGTGGTTTCAGATTTTTCATCTAAACCAAGACATTGTTCTGCCTTCCTTTTTTCCAGATCCCTGTTCTCCGGAAGAAAGATCACTACATTCTTTGGATGTAGTAAGAGCAGTCAGGGCCTGTCTGGAAGCGACTGCTCAGATTCGCAAAACGGATGTTTTGTTTGTGCTGCCAGAGGGTCCCAGTAGAGGACAGGCAGCATCAAAAGCTACCATTTCTAAATGGATTCGACAATTGATCATTCAAGCTTACGGTTTGAAACAGGATTCCTCCGTTTCAGATCAGGGCACATTCCACAAGGGCTATTGGTGCTTCTTGGGCAGTGCATCACCGGGCCTCTATGGCTCAAATGTGCAAGGCCGCAACCTGGTCTTCAGTCCATACATTCACCAAATTCTGTCAGGTGGATGTGAGGAGGCATGAGGATATCGCCTTTGGGCGTAGTGTGCTGCAGGCAGCGGTACAGGGTCCTCGGGTCTGATGGCACCCTACTTGGTTGTGGTTCCCCTCCCCTCAGATAGCATTGCTCTGGGACATCCCATCAGTAGTTACTGAGGCTCTGTGTCCCGTGATGTCCGAGAAAGAAAATAGGATTTTTTATAACAGCTTACCTGTAAAATCCTTTTCTTTTGATGGACATCACGGGACACAGAGGTCCCGCCCCTCTTCTAATACACTATATTGCTTGGCTACAAAACTGAGGTATCCCTGCAAGGGGGAGGGATTATATGGGGTTGAACTTCCTGGTAGGGTGTGCCAGTGTCCAATCACCAGTGATACCTATATAACCCATCAGTAATTACTGAGGCTCTGTGTCCCGTGATGTCCATAGAAAGAAAAGGATTTTACAGGTAAGCTGTTATAAAAAAAATCCTATTTTCCTAATCAGTTTAGGCCAATATGTATTCTGCTACATATTTTTGGTAATAAAAATCCCAGCAAGCATATATTGATTGGTTTGGGCAAAAGTTATAGCATCTACAAACTATGGGATATGTTTATAGAATTAGTAGTTAGTATGGGTAGGTGACAATGTCCATGAAAAGGCACCAACATCCCTGAATACTGGATATGTATATAAGGGAGAGAATTTGGTGGGACTTTAAGGGTGCCTGGTATATACAATAAACTGGTAATACACCAACAGTATAAAAATTATCAAAATGTATTACATAGAGAACAAACATATTTAAAAACCGTAGAAATGTTGGCTTAAACAGACATTAAGCAGATATGGATAGACATCTAGTGGGCAGATGAACAGAGGTCTTTCAGCAATAGTATCCCGACATGTTTCTTTTGTTAATTTATAGAATTCTTTTTTTCTTTTTACGTGTAATGGCGGTGATTATCGACTTATAGTGGAACTGCAATATTGCGGCAGACAAAGTGGACACTGAAACTTTTGGCGCTTTTTTGGGGAGCAGTGACACTAATACAGTGATAAGTGCTAAAAATATGCACCGTCACTGTACTGACACTGGCTGGGAGAGGATCAAAGAGTTAATTGTCTACCTAGCTGTTGTTTTACTGTAGTGGGGGAAGGCCCTTGTACTAGGGGAAGGCATAGATATGTGCCCGTGATCTGTCTCGTTTACATAGGCAGATCGCTGTTCTGTGTCCTGAACGATCAGCAGGTGCCAGTAAACATCGGGCCGAATCACAGCGAGACCGAGTCTCCGGCAGTGTGCACTCCCGCCCGATACCTGGAAATGCAGGATCATGTATGTGTGTGTGTGTATATGTATATATATATATATATATATATATATATATATATATATATAATGTGATCCAGCATAGCGGTCAGCAACTGGTTAATTGCCTCTATATGGTGCATTCCCTGCAGTAGTCGTGGGTTCAGTGTATTCCTCCTGATTGTAAAGCAGACATTTTGAACATGGCATGGCCATATGCTACAGACAGCAGTCCTGTATGGTCCGTCAGTTATTCATAATGCATGATTCTGTTGAAATTGTGTTGCAGTCTTAGCATAGCTTATTATGTTAATTTTTCCATGCATTCATGTGAAGGAAACAAGGCTCACATTATAAAAAGTGCCTTCTGTCTCGGTTGGTTTTCCTAAGCCTAGCAGGAACAACTGTGCAACTAGTCCATTTTTTCATACCTTTCCTGCAATTCACGGGGGCCCCCATGCTATCTAGTCAAAAAAAACTCCAGGAAAAGTGGATCTATCTGCTGGAGAGAGGTGGCATTAAAGCTGATCTCCAGGTTTTCTGAGACTTTAACCGCTTGGCATCTGCGCTATAGCCGAATGACGGCTACAGCGCGGACCTACATTCCCGGGAGGACGTCATATGACGTCCTCCCCTGTGCACGCTCCCTGCGCGCGCCCTACAGGGCGCGCGCCGGGCGCGCGCCGGGCGCGTTGTGATCACCGAGTCACTGAGACTCGGCTGATTACCGATCTGTGTAAGGGGCCGGTCCCGGCCCCTTACCATGTGATCAGCTGTCAGCCAATGACAGCTGATCACATGATGTAAACAAAAGATCGGTAATCGTTTTTTTTTTTTACTCACGCTGACAGCGCGAGTAGAAAAAAAAGCCGATCAGCGGATCGGATGTGAGGGACATCGGTCCCCAAGTGGAAGAGGCACATCTGCCTCATCAGTGCCCAATAAAAGTGCCACCTAATAGTGCCCACAGTGCCACCTAATAGTGCCCACAGTGCCACCTAACAGTGCCCACAGTGCCACCTAACAGTGCCCACAGTGCCACCTAACAGTGCCCACAGTGCCACCTAACAGTGCCCACAGTGCCACCTAACAGTGCCCACAAGTACCACCTATTAGTGCCCACAAGTACCACCTATCAATGCCCACCTGTAGTGCCAATCAGTGCCACCTGCCAGTGCTGCCCATCACTGCCACCCATCAGTGCCCATCACTGCCACCCATCGTGCCCATCACTGCCGCCTATCAGTGCCCATCACTGCCGCCTCATCAGCGTACATCATTGAAGGAGAAAAATTACATGTTTAAAAATTTTTAAAACAAAATATAAAAAAAATAAACTTTTTTTTAAAAAAAAATTCAGTTTTTTACATTTTTTTAATAAAAAGTAAAAACCGCAGAGGTGATCAAATACCACCAAAAGAAAGCTCTATTTGTGGTGAAAAAATGATAAAAATTTCATTTGGGTACAGTGTTGTATGACCGCGCAATTGTCATTCAAAGTGCGTCAGCGCCGAAAGCTGAAAATTGGTCTGGATAGGAGGGGGGTTTAAGTGCCCGGTAAGCAAGTGGTTAAATAGTTTGGACAAAACTGCTCCAAATTAACTATTTCTCACCAAGTGCTGCACTGGCTCTAGGCACTGTATGTGCTGCATGTAGCTCCAGCTACATACATTGCATAGTGCTGGGTTTCCGTTGTGAGACCAACTTCCCATCTTGTACCCAGAACAATACAGAGTTGGTCTGAGCGGCACTCAGCCATTCATAGGCAGCTTTGTATTTTGCATGCATGCAGTGCTAGAAGCCAGTGCTGCGCTTGCTTGGTGCAAACAAACTATTTAAAGTTACAGAAAACCTGGTGATAACCTTTAAGCCAATGTTTCTCGACTCCAGTCCTCTGGTACCCCCAACAGGTCATGTTTTCAGGTTTTACATTATTTTGCACAGGTGATTTCATCAGTTTCACTGCCTTAGTAATTACCACAGCCATTTCATCTGAGGGAAATCCTGAAAACATAACTTGTTGGGGGCACTTGAGGACTAGAGTTGAGAAACCGCTCTTTAAGCTATTCTCTCAGGAGCTGGAGCTGTTTCTTTAGTGGGGTATTCTCTACTTCCCATGATTGTTGTGTTTTTGTTTTGTTTTTTGTTTTTTTGCCCTAAAGTCTCCATGCCATAAAGTTCCTTGATTAGAGGGGCAACACCAGCACAGTGGAGCAGATATCAAAGATGTCTCATATACTCACCATCTTGGTGGTAGTGTTGGACCTCTCTTCCTCCTCTAGTCAATTTTTCTGCCAGATAGTCCTCTTTCAGGCTCTTTGCCCATATACTATGCCCATATATACATATACACTACTGTGCAAAAGTTTTAGGCAGGCATGAAAAAAGGCTGTAAATTAAGAATGCTTTCAGAAATAAAGTCTTAATCCTTTATTTTCATCAAAGAACAAAATGGAAAGTAAATGCACAGAAGAGAAATCATAATCAAATATTTGGTGTGACCACCCTTTACCTTCAAAATGGCATCAATTCCTCTAGTTACTCTTGCACACAGGTTTTGAAGGAACTTGGTAGGGAGGTTGTTCTAAACATCTTAGAGAGCTAACCACAGATCATCTGTGGATGTAGGCTGCTTCAAGTCCTCCATCTTTTCATGTAATCCCAGACAGACTTGTTGAGGTCAGGTCTCTCTGGGGGGCCATACCATCACTTCCAGGACGCCTTGTTCTTTACGCTGAAGATAGTTTTTATTGACATTGGCTGTATGCTTGGGGTCATTGGCTCCAAATTTACTCTGTAGCAGGACAATCGCATGCCTCTCTGATGATATGGCATAAGTAGCTACCTGTATTTCTCAGTATTAAGGACACCATTTATCCTGACCAAATCGCCAACTCCATTTGCGGAATTGCAGCCCCAAACTTGCAAGGAACCTCCACCATGCTTCACTGTTACCTGCAGACACTCATTATTGTACCGCTCTCTAGCACTTCCCCCAGCAAACTGCCTCCTGCTACAAATATTTTAAATTTCATCAATCCAGAACACCTGCTGCCATTTTTCTGCCCCCCAGTTCATGTGTTTTTCATGCATAGTTGAGTCTCCTTAGCCTTGTTTCCATGTTGTGGTATGGATTATTGGCTAAAATTCTTTCATGAAGACAACTTCTGGCCAGATTTCTCCAGACAGTAGATAGGTGTACTTGGGTCCCACTGGCTTCTGCCCGTTCCGTGTCAATGGCACTGCTGGACAACTTCTGATGTCGAAGGGAAGTAAGAGTGATGTGTCTTTTCATCCGCTGCATTGTTTCCTTGACCAACCACTGTGTCCACAGTTCTCAACATTCCCCGTTTTCTTTGTGCATCCTAAAATCCCGGTCTGCTTTGAAATCTTTGCCTGGAAGTGACCTTGTTGATGCAGTATACCCTGTTTCCCCTAAAATAAGACCTAGCGTGATTGTCGGCGATGGCTGCAATATAAGCCCTACCTCCCAAATAAGCCCTAGTTAAAGTCTTTGTAGGTCTTATTTTCAGGATAGGGCTTATTTTCGGGGAAACAGGGTAGGGCTTCTTTGGAGGGTAGGGCTTATATTGCAGCCATCACTGACAATCACGCTAGGTCTTATTTTAGGGGAAACAGGGTAACTACCTTGTGTCCTGTTGCTGTGCTCAGTCTTGCCGTGGTGTATGACCTTTCACATGAAACTGTCTTCCACAACCTCACCTTAGTAGCAGAGATTGGCTCTTTCTCACCCAGTTTTAAGCCTCCTACACAGCGGTTTCTGTTTCAGTTAATGGCTGTTTTTCAACCTACAACCGGTATAATTGGTTAATCGTGAGTGAACAGGGCGATGGGGGGCGTGAACGGATGCTGAGGTGAGAGGCCGCCGCGTTCCCGGACCTCGCGATTGCTCCCACGTTTGAGATTGTGGAGGGGTAGGAGGAGGAAGACGCTGGAGGACGGAACAGCAGTCGGTGCCCGGGTGCTTTGGAGCTGGGGAAGCGTGTTGCGGGTCCCACTGTGGCTCTCCCATAAAGAGTTTCGAGCAGCGCACACCCCTGGTGAGAGTGTGGGGGAGGTGACGTGAACGCAGGATAGAGCGGCTGCCTGTGAATCCCGCTAAGCACGAACTGACCCATCGCCTAGCATGTCTGGGGGGGGGGGGCGGCAATGAGGCGGCCACACAGGAAAGAGCGGGTGCAGGAGTGAGCGCCCAGACCCTGTGCGGACCCAAGGAGAAGACAAGCCAGGCTGCTTTGGCTGCCGCAAAGCTGGAATGATATGCGCACACGCCAAACCAGACGCCAAAGAAAGGAGGTGAGCAGCAGCATCAGCCACACTTGGCGGCTCAACCAGTGGGGAGGAAAAGCCAGGGCTCAGTGGCGGATGCACAAACGAAATTAACAAAAGCAGCAAGAACTGCAATAACAGCAGCAGTAGCAGCGTCAGTAGCAACTTCTGCAACAGTAATACCCCCAGGTCTAGAGATGGAACTGGGGGTGGAGGAAGATATATCTGCATCCACTTCAGCAGAAAAATAGCCTTCCTTGAAAGAGATCCTCCTGGCAATTAACTGTAATTCATCTTTTAAATGAATTATTTGATCAGCTTAAACATATTAGTGAAGCTGTATTACTAATAAGACATGATATACAGGAGGTGTCTACACGAACGACCATTCTCGAGGGGAGACTTAGTCAGAAGATGATGTAAACCCTATTGAACAGGAAATGCAACTAATATGTGCATCCATAAAGTAGATGAGATGGAAAATAGATCACGCAGGAAAAATGTGAGGGTACTAGGTCTCCCCGAGAAAAGTGAAGGTGACCATCCTGTAGAATTTATGGAGATGTGGTTTAAATAAATATTTGGTAGAGATTCTCTTTCAAATTTTTTTTGCCATTGAGCGTGCGCATAGAGCTCCATCCAGGAGACATTGCCTTCAGGAAGCCAGCCCAGGCCCGTGATTATTAAATTCCTTTATTTTAAGGATAAATAAATATAGTTCTCCAAAAGGCAAGAGCAATGAGAAATATACTGTATAAAGGTGCAAGAATTTCAATATTCTAGACTTTTCTCCTGAATTACAGAAACAAAGAGCAAAATTTGTAGATTGCAAGCGTAAAATGCAACAGCTTAATCAATTATGCATTGCTATACCCGGCTCGATTAAGAGTGACAGCCCTTGGAGAAACTAGATTTTTCAACACACCTGCAGAAGCGACATCTTGGTTGGAAACGAACGAAGGGAAGATACGGCAGGGTGAAGAGCTATGAAATCATGGGGTTGACCAGAATGTGGACATTTTTCCCTCCTATACCTGAACTTTCTTTTTCTACTTCTTTTTTTCTGTTATATGCATGGAGATGTAGGGTAGGGGAAGAGTGACTCAGGGTAAAGTGTGGGAGGGCTAAGTCGCTCTCCCCTGTGGGGAGAAATATTGAAGTGGTTAGTGTAAATTAAGGAGAAGGGGTTTTCACTTTTTTAATTTATTTTTTTCCCACAATGAACACAATTGAGATATTTGAGATATTGGGGATTGATAACCCCTTATTTAACTTAGCTTGCAGTACATGGAATGTTATTTAGCTTTTAAAAAGTTGAAAATTTTCACCTTGGGGAAGAACTGCAGTCAGTTTAGAAGCCCTCAATATGGGCCCAAAGGTGGGCAGAAAAGATGGGATGGGTGGGAAATGGAGGGAGTGGGGTGAAGGGGGGGGGGGGGGCAGTGAATGGGATGGAGGGGAATTTGTAAGAAAGAATAGGAGAAACTGTGAAATGTGGTATGAATTGGGAGTTGGGGGGGGGGGGGGGATTGTTGGATGTGTGTTGTGGATGGGTTATAGGAATATATGTGGGATAGGGTTTGAGTCTACACTGGAAGATAAACCACTAAAAACACAGAACACGGGGGAAGGATTATTTGAGCACAATAAATATGAGAGTGAGTGCAATAGAAGTAAGGAATCACTTTGTAGGGATAAGAAGAATGGAAAGTAGAATGGTAGGGTCTGGGGATAGGAGAGGGGAGACCTCAGGTCAGACCAGGAAAATCAGGAAGGTTAAAATATGCTCTTGGAATGTGCGGGGGGTTAAGGATCCATCCAAGAGGTGGGTAATTTTTTCAGAGATTGGTTTGGATGAATCTAGAATACTATGCCTGTAGGAGACCCATCTAGAGAAAGAGTCGGCTAATGTTTTGGAACATAAGAAATTTAGGGTACAATATCACTCGACTCACACCTCTTATTCAAGAGGGGTGAGAGTACTGATAGATTCCGGGGTGGCTTTCTCCTGTAGGTAGAGTAAAATAGATGAGAATGGAAGGTATGTTTTTCTTTTTTGTACGATTGAAGATAGTGAATGTGTGTTAGCTAATGTTTATGTTCCTCCACCATTTAAGATGGAAGTTTTATGTGAACTGATGAGGTTTGTTACTGATAAACCGGGAGTGCCGGTCATAGTAGCAGGAGATTTTAACATGACTATGGATAAGAGTTTAGAGTTCCCACAGAGGGCTCCTATCAAATGGAACCCCCGGTGGCCCATTGTTCCGATTCTGTGAAGAGACAGGGTTGGTGGATATGTGGAGGAGGTGGTATCCTAGGGTAAAACAGTATTCCTGCCATTCTAGATAGTGCTGTACCCTGTCCAGGATTGACCTCATACTGTGTAATGAGGAAGCTTTGAAGATAGTGGAGGAGGTAGAGTATAAGCCGAGAGGGATCTCAGACCACTCACCAATAGTTTTTTGAATAAAAATAGGGGTGAATTTATAGCAGGGGGGACTGAAAGGTAAACCCATTCTGGCTGGAGATAATTAAGGACACTGAGGTGATTGCTGCCAGTCTGAGGGAATTTATAGATTTGAATGCAGGGATGAATACTGCGTCATTAGGAATAATTTGGGATACCCTAAAAGCATATCTGCGGGGGTGCAGATACAAAAAATAACGTATGTTAAAAGGCAATCGCAGGCTAAGGAAGTTAAGATGAGAAAAGAGGTGGAATGGGCAGAATCATGATATGTGGAGTCACCGACCCCTGATAATTATGATGAGTGGGAAAGAAACAGGATGAATATAAAAAATTAGTTTGTGAGAAAGTAGAAAATTATTTCAGAAGCAGGTTCTCTTAGTAGGGAGAATTCTGGCCCTAATATCTAAGGCAAACAGTCCTTCAGCTATTATATCTGCAATACAAGACAAAGAAGGGAAAATTAGAAAGAACACTCCTGAAATAGTGAATGAATTTAAGAACTATTATAAAAATCTATATAGTACTTCACAGAGAAATGTAGAAGGGGAGATGTGGGATTTTTTCCATAAACTAAAAATACCCTCACCGTCAGAGGATAGAGAGGGGTTGGAGGCTCCACTGACACTTGAAGAGCTACGTAAAGCAACAGCAGATATGGCAAATCAGAAAGCTCCGGGGCCAGACGGCTTGCCAATAGAAATATATAAAAAATATGGGGACATATTATTGCCTAGGAAGGGAGATTGCCACCTTCTATGATGGAAGCAACAATAATTGTATTAGCAAAAGAAGGGAAAAATCATTTAGATACAGCTTCATATAGGCCAATATCCCTCTTATGTTCGGATGTTAAAATCCTAGCAAAAGTGCTATCAGGTAGATTGAATAAAATAATTAGTAAAGTAATACACCCGGATCAAACCGGGTTTATTCCAGATAGATCCACAAGTTTTTAAATATAAGGCGGGCTTATTTGAACATACAGATTCCGGTTGAAAATGGAGGGAATAGAGCTGTTTTATCATTAGACGCAATTAAAGCTTTTGATAGCTTAGAATGGCATTACCTGTGGAAGGTACTGGCGGAATTCCGTTTCGGACCCCAATTTGTCCGCTGGATAAAATGTATTATATGAGGGCCCTAAGGCTAAGGTAAGAATAAACGGGAAGTGCTCTGAGTTCCAGTTGGAGAGGAGGACGAGGCAGGGGTGCCCTCTGTCCCCCCTTCTTTTCGCCCTCACAATGGAGCCCTTGGCTATTGCTTTAAAAGCTTCCCAAAGAATCCAGGGATTTAAAGAAGAAATAGGAGAGGAAAGAGTTGCTATGTATGCTGATGATGATCTGTTATTCCTGGGGGATACACAATCTTCTTTGGAGGAGGTTGTGAGACTGGTACAGGACTTTGGACGTTTCTCTGGATTGGAAATAGGTTGGGAGAAGTCCGTGCTTATGCCCATAGATCCCCTTATGGAGCCACTCCCACAACAGGTAACCCAGATAAAGGTAGCTAATCAAATGAGATACCTGGGTGTCATTTTGACTAAAGATCCAGGGCAGTTTATAGCAGGGAATGTAGTCCCACTTATGGTAAAACTTAAGCAGAAGAGTAGGGTGTGGGGCCGACTACCTCTCTCGGTGGCTGGTTGGATCAATTTAATTAAGATGGTGTGGATGCCGCAAATATTATATATAATACATAATTCCCCAGTATGGATCCCAAAACATTGGTTTAAAAAAAAAACTAGAAGTAGCATTTAGGGAATTGATTTGGAGGAACGGACCAGCAAGAATTCGCTTGCAGGCGTTGCAGCGTCTGAGAGAGGTGGGGGGTCTGGCTCTGCCAAAACCCAGAATTGTATTTTCTGGCGGCACAATTACAATACATGAGGGGCAGTAATATACCTGTAGGAAAGGAGGGAGGAAATAAATTATTGTTGAATGACACAAGACATAGCACAGTAGTGGAAGCGGATTCTTTTGGATCTAGATGCCTGACAACACAATTAATGATGAGAGTCTGGAACACTGTCAGGACTATGCTGGGCTATGGCAGGTTCTCTGAGTTTTCTCCCCTTTGGGATAATAAAAATTTGAGAGAACTTAAGGTATTGGGGAAGGTGGAGGAATGGAATCAGAAAGGTATCCGCTATCTAGTACAGTTATATAGAGAAGGTAGATTGAAATCATTCCAGGAAATCAGTGTACAATATGAAATCCCGAACCGATTTTTTTATAGCTACTTACAAGTCAGACATGTCCTGCATACACAATTTAAAGGGAAGGTACCGGAGCTGAGTGAAATGCCCTTTCTTAAGAAACTGGTCAAAGCAGGAACATATAAAGGGTTAATATAGGAAATGTATGAAGAACATAAGTGGGGCAGCACAGAAAGGAGAAGTAGAACATGGTAACAGGGTTAGATGGGAGAGGAATGTGGGGCCAATAGCGGAGGAACAATGGAGACGGGTCCTGGCTTTGGGTCCCAAGGTCTCGCTTTCGCCCTCACAGATGGTATCCCACCTATACCTGTTACATAGACCTTACTATACACCTGCAAGGTTTTTTTTGTTTGGGAGGAGATTGAATGCAGAATGTCAAAGGTGTGGAGATGGGAGGGGTGATTTGGTGCATATGATCTGGCGATGTCCCAAGCTGTATAGGTATTGGAAGGGTATAATAGGTAAAGTACATGCTGTGTTTGGGATATCATTGGGCACAGAGGCCAAGATATGTCTCCTAGGGTTAATAGAAGAGGAAGGAGTACTGAGATCTGTGCAAACTGCAGTAACTAGATGCCTGTACCAAGGAAGGAAGTTAATTGCATGAAAATGGCAAGAAAAAAAACCCCAACAGTAATGGAATGGGAGAAAGTGGTGAATGATACGATTGAGAAGGAGATTATATATATATATATATATATATATATATATATATATATATATATATATATATGGAATTAAAAGAAGTTTGTTAAAATATGGAAACCGTGGTTAGAGTCTAAATAAACTGAATATGCGATTATGAATAAGTATGAATGGAAGGTTGGTAGCAAATGGAAGGTGTTTGTAAGTATAGATGGGGAGAGGGGAAGGGAAGGGGGTGGGTTGGGACGATAAAGTGTAAGAATTGATGCTGGTAGAAGCCAAAGGCTAGTCGCACCAAAACTTGATTTAATTTAGTTTTTTTTCTTCTGTTGGCTTACTTTGCATTTTGTAAGTTGATAAAAATAAACAATTTTAAAATATATACTTTTGAAAGCATTCTTACTTCACAGAATTTATTCACACCTGCCTAAAACCCTTACACACTACTGTGTGTTCGGGCACATTTGGAGTATATGGAATCAGCAGAGGAAGCAGCTGGTTCCATTTGGAGCCCCAATTAGCAGACTGGGGAATGTCAAACTCTGTTCTATTCTCTGAACCTCAGAAGTAAAAAAGGGCAACCAGAAGCACCATTGCAAGGTTGTTAAGGTATGCCATAAAAATAAAAAATATCATCAAGGTCTTGTCAGAAATAATCTAAGCACAATCTGAAATAGCCTTAGCAGCCTTCTGAACTGAGAGAGCCAGAATATCACTTGCGCAGATCTGTAAAGTGGCAACCTGGACTAGCTTATCTTTTCAAGCTGTGATTTTTCTAGCACTTTTTAAAAACTTTTAGACTCTTCTCTACAGTGCTACTGAAGGTTTTGTGCAGGTGTCTGCCGTGGTCGTCCTCAGCCTCGCTGAGACAAGTATCCTAAGTGGTAGCCTTATCTTGCAAAAAAAAAAAAAAAGTTTTTGGTTTTGCATAGGGACTATAAGATGCCAGCTTCAGGTATAAAGTCCTTCAGGTAACTTTTTGAGCTGTAGGCAGTCTACAGTTATTTTTAGTTTGGGATTATTAGCAGTTGTTGCTTTGTTGCCCACCCCTCATTTGTACCTCTTTTGGACATCCCAAAGTTTTAAGATTTGCCGTGTCCCTCAACTGATGAAAAAGAAAATAGGATTTTGTACTCGCCATTAAATACTTTTTTGGAGCCCCTTGAGAAACACAAGTCTAGCCTCTCCTGTGTTTATAATCATGCTTTTGGTAATGCTTTGCTGGAAAAATGGAGGCATGGTGGTATTAGGGGTTATACCTGGGCTGGTCTACAGTTTTGTTTGCCTTTCCAATCCTTCTGTAGGCAGCAGTATACCCTGATGGCTTAAAACTTGCTATGTCTCTTAGTAGAATCCAAGAAAAGGGTTTTACAGTACTTACAAAAATGCTGTTTTCAACAAGTTTTGAGGTATACAAAATCTTATGAGTATAAACCTTTGATTAATAAGAGAATCATTGCTTGTTTTCCTGCATCGTTACAATTTCTGCTTTACCTTTCTTATAGATCTATAGCATGAGTTTGCGATTATCTGCATTCTTTGAGGAGCGTGCCGGCACTATTTTAACAGATTATCGTTCTGCCATCAAATTTCATCAGAGGAGCGCGAAACCCAAACGCAAGAAGAAAAGGAATCGGAGCAGCTCTTCCAGCAGCAGTGCAGCATCTAGGTAATTTGGCAATGGTTTTAGTAACCCAAATGCCTCTTTACTATTATAGTACATATTGTGTTTTTTTTTTTTTTTTTTGTACATACCTTTTAAGCATAAGAAAAGCAAATGTGGTCTAAAAGCATTATGTAGCATTTTTTTTATATTTTTAATATAAGGTTTGGTGTTTTTAATATATAACTTGTGCCTTTATTAAAGTCCTGAAAGAAAAAGAAAATATGTGAAGCACCAGCCAAAGCAGGAAAACGCAGCAATGCCTTCAGGACTGCCCAACCCACGTTCAGCAGTTCAAAAGGTGCCAGCTGCTCAAACAAATGGCAAAGGAGCAGAATCCAGTCCATTGGCCCGCACAAGGAGTTACAAGCGTTCTATAGAGCCAGTTTCTGCTGATAAACCATCTACATCTTCACCTAAACCCATGACAACAAGATTGAATAATGCTACAGCTCCAGGAAAAACAGGTATGTTGTAAGTTAGTATTCTAAAATGTAGATGTGTATTGTTAGCTGATTTGGGTTTTTAACTCATGTATGTACAGATCACACAGTGAGATATAATTGGGAGGACACAGGCAACCCCTGCTTCTAGAAGAGCTATACTCCCTTGCCCCAGAAAGGTATTGCCCAATAGAGAACAACCCATTGATGTCTTGGGGGGGACACACCGATATTGCTTGCCCTTTAGTGGAAAATAAAGTAATTCTGTATGGAAATAGAGCTCAGATTTAGCAAGGTGTCCCAGAAAGTGACTGCAAAGTGAATTGTTTTGAGAGCTTTTTGCTGTTCATTAGAAATCCAAGCATCTACTGCAAATAAACATGCCAAGGCTAGTTTATACAAGGGGAGTTTTCTATGGTGATTATTATATGGTACTGTACATATATTGTACTATTTGTTTATGTAAAGAGTATTTCAGAATAAGATATTTACATGTTAACTAATATGTTTTATGTTTTTTTTTTTTTTTTTTCCTTCAGTAGCAGTAGTTGAAAACTCAGTTAAATATCCTAGAAATCAGAGTACTCCAAGCAGTATCAGCCAGCCAATGACAACCACCCAGCTTAAAAAGAACAGTGTGCCCAAAGAAAACCTGGAAAAGGATAAGTCCCTGAAACGCAAGATGAAAGGGATGTACAGTCAACCACAAGGTAGCTATAATGTGTACATGCCTTGATGTAAAGGGGAGATTCAGTGTTAAAATATTTAGTCTTGGAAATAATTAA
The DNA here is from genome assembly GCF_042186555.1 of Aquarana catesbeiana. Classification (NCBI taxonomy): domain Eukaryota; kingdom Metazoa; phylum Chordata; class Amphibia; order Anura; family Ranidae; genus Aquarana; species Aquarana catesbeiana. Next base: position 318,789,888 of record NC_133327.1, on the reverse strand, counting down.
TTATTTTCCTAAAAATTCTGCAAACAATACCTTATAATGACAGCGTTAAAAAAGTTTGTTTAAAATATTTACAAATGTATTAAAAATAAAAAAACAAAAAAATCACATTTACATAAGTATTCACAGCCTTTGCCATAACATTCTAATTGAACTCCAGCGTTTCTCTGTGGAGAGAGGAGAACCTTCCAGAAGAACAATCATCTCAGCGGCATTACACCTATCAGGCCTGTATGGTCGAGTTGCCAGACGGAAGCCACTCCTTAGTAAAATTTACATGATAGCTCGTCTGGAGTTTGCTAAAAAGGCACCTGAAGGACTCTCGGACCATGAGAAATACAATTCTCTGGTCTGATGAAACAAAGATTGAACTCTTTTACTTGAATGGCGGGCATCATGTCTATAAGAAACCAGGCATCGCTCATCACCTGCCCAATACCATCCCTACAATGAAGCATGGTGGTGGCAGCATCACGCTGTGGGGTTGTTATTCAGCGGCAGGAACTGGGAGACCAGTCAGGATCGAGGAAAAGATGAATGCAGCAATGTACAGAGACGTCCTTGATGAAAACCTACTCCAGAGTGCTCTGGACCTCAGGCGGGGCGAAGGTTCACCTTCCAACAGGACAACGACTCTAAGCACACAGCCAAAATAACAAAGGAGTGGCTACGGGACAACTCTGTGAATGTCATTGAGTGGCCCAGACTTGAATTTGATTAAACCTCTCTTTAGAGAGCTGAAACCGGCTGTGTATCGGCACTCCCCATCCAATCTGATGGAGCTTGAGAGGGCCTGCAAAGAAGACTAGGAGAAACTGCCCAAAAATAGGTGTGCCAAGCTTGTAGCATCATACTCAAATAGACTTGAGGTTCTTCAACAAAATATTGAGCAAGGGCTGTGAATACTTATGTATTTTTTTTTTCATTTTTTATTTATAATAAATGTGCAAAGATTTAAAACAAACTTCTTTCACATTGTCATTATGGGGTATTGTTTGTAGAATTTTGAGAAAAATAATGAATTTAATCCATTTTGGAATAAGGCTGTAACATAGCAAAATGTGGAAAAAGTGAAGCACTGTAAATACTTTCCAGATGCACTGTACTTGGGAACTAAAAATATGAACGCATGTTATTCGCTAGGGGGAGAAACTCTTAAGGGTAATTGAGGATGGAAAATTATCTGGGGGTCCTGGTAGATCACAGGCTCAGCGATAGCAAGGCTAGCAGACTATTAGCGTACATTAAAAGGGGATGTACTCAAGAGAGTTCTGGTCACCAATCCTCAGGAAGGATGTGCTGGAACTGGAGAGAGTCCAGAGAAGGGCAGGCAAGTTTAATAAGGGGCCGGGAGGACCTCTGTTATGAGGAACACTGTAAACCTTATTCTCCATGGAGAAGAGACACTTAACCACTTCAAGACCAAG